>NC_044990.1:56313071-56602347 GCF_008728515.1 Papio anubis | reverse complement strand
CTGCAAACAGGGACAATTTGACTTCCTCTTTTCCTAATTGAATACCCTTTATTTCTTTCTCCTGCCTGATTGCCCTGGCCAGAACTTCCAACACTATGTTGAATAGGAGTGGTGATAGAGGGCATCCTTGTCTTGTGCCAGTTTTCAAAGGGAATGCTTCCAGTTTTTGCCCATTCAGTATCACAGGCCAACATTCAAATTCAGGAAATACAGATAACATCACAAAGATACACCTCGAGAAGAGCAACTCCAAGACACATAATTGTTAGATTTACCAAAGCTGAAATGAAGGACAAAATGTTAAGGGCAGCCAGAGAGAAAGGTCGGGTTACCCACATAGGGAAACCCATCAGAGAAACAGCGGATCTCTTGGCAGAGACTCTACAAGGCAGAAGAGAGTGGGGGCCAATATTCAACATTCTTAAAGAAAAGAATTTTCAACTCAGAGTTTCATATCCAGTTAAACTTTGATTTTTTAAAAAATTAGTCTTGAGGTTCTCATCAGTCAAGACACAAAAATAGAACTGCAAATGTTTTACATGCAGCCAAGAAGCATATGAGAAAAAGTTCAACATCACTCACCATTAGAGAAATGCAAATCAAAACCACGGCAAGATACCATCTCACACTGGTCAGAATGGCTATTATTAAAAAGTCAAAAAATAACAGGTGCTGGTGAGGTTGCAGAGAAAAAGGAATGCCTATACACTGTTGTTGGAAGTGTAAATTAATTCACCCATTGTAGAAAAGAGGGAGGTAATTCCTCAAAGACCCAAAAACAGAGCTACCATTCAAACCAGCAATCACATTACTGGGTATATATGCAAAGGAATATAAATTGTTCTGTCATAAAGCATGTATATGTTCATTGCAGTACTATTCACAATAGCAAAGACATGAAATCAACCTTAATGCCCATCAAAGATAGACTAGATAAAGAAAGTGTGGTAGATATACACCATGGAATACTATGCAGCCATAAAAAATTATGAGCTCATGTCCTTTGCATAGACATGGAGGGAGCTCAAGGCCATTATCCTTAGCAAACTATCAAAGGAACAGAAAACCAAATACTGTATCCTCTTACTTATTAGTGGGGGCTAAATGATAACAGAAGGACACATACAGCAGAACAACAGATACTGGGGCCTATCAGAGGGTGGAGGAAGGAGAGTATCAGAAAAAATAACTAATGGGTACTAAGCTTAATACTTGGCTGATGAAATTATCTGTACAGTAAACGCCCATGACACAAGTTTACCTATGTAGCAAACCTGCACATGTACCCCTGAACTTAAAGGTTAAAAAAAAAGTAATTTACATTAAATTATCTAAGGGCAGTTAGGTAACATTTAAAACATCCAATCATGAACCCACCCTCCAGAATTGACCATTGCAAATACTTTAAATATTGTTATCTAAATCTGCACTAGGGGGTTCGTTAATTTAAAAGTTTATTAGTTACGCAGTGGTAAAATGTGCTGTATTGGAGGACTGGAAAGAGTAAAACACCACTGCTCTTGTACAGACAATCTGAGTTCAGCTACTATCATTTGAATTCATTCCTCCAAAATTCAGATGTTCCCAATGTGATGTTATTAAGAAATGAGACTTTTAAGAGGTAATTAGGTCCTGAGGACTCCTCCCCCCGTGAATGGGATTCAGTGCCCTATAAAGACTTCACAAAGGAAGTTCATTTTTTTTTCTGCCCTTCCACCTTCTGCCACGTGAGGACATAGCGTTCATCTCCTCTGGAGGATGTAGTATTCAAGGCACCATCTTGGACGCCTAGTGCAGTCCTCACTGGTGCCTTGGTCTTGCACTTCACAGTCTCTGGAACTGAGATGTAAGTATCTGTTCTTAATTTTTTTTAAAGAATTGCAAGTGTTTTTAATTATGGCTTATTTGAACTGTATAACATCACTATCCACCATAGGCTATTTTAAACACTTTGAATTAATTCATTTCCATGGTTTTTTTTGTTTGTTTGTTTAATTCTAACTTCATATGACTTTCCTTGCACTTTGTTTTAGCCCTGTCATTGAAATTCTCCCTTTGTAATAGATGTACATAATTAAGAACAGAAAAATCTGAAAGGACTGTAGAAGACACTTATTCTAGAGACCTTCAGATGGAGTAGTCAGTGAAGGGTAAGGATGAGGAGCCCCAGTGGGTGAGCTCCATCATTCTCAGCCCATTCTCTTTTGTGTGTTTATTTATTAAGGTGCTAGTGCACAAAATTATACTTTAGGCAAGTAGTTCTTCTGCTGAAAAGGATACAGTCATTGAATTCAAAATTCAACTAATTCTATATAGCCTGCCCATAAATCCCTATAACATAATTGTTTAACCTATGGTTCACTATCTCCAGCATTGGGTAAGTCACTACCCAATGAGACAAGTGTGTCTTTAGACTACTCTAACGGTAGATAAAAGTTCTATCTATAAAGGTTTGATAATAATGAACATAAACATTAGTCTCTCTACCCCTGGTCTGTAGTAAAGGATTATTTCAGTTGTTTTGGGCCCATTATTATTTGGACAAATGAAGAAGTAAAACTGATAAAAGAACAGGAGTAAAATAGAATGTTATATACTCTGATTTATGTCCCTAGAGAATTCTTTTCCATGTTGACATTGGCATTTATCAGAACGACACTGAGTATATCCCCATATATATTTGTTGAAAGAATTAATGCTATCCACTATCTTCATTAATTAGTTGGAAATCTGTTATACTAAATTGTTGCCTCTTATCACATGAACATAAGAAGAGACTGTGGAAAATGCCTCACATAGTCATGAACATAAATATGAATTTACTTGTTCTTAGTGAAAACATGCGACTCCCTAGTGACGATGTCTAAGTGATGAAGATATTTCTTTTAATAACTCTCATTCTGAAATACTGCCATTCTGTGTCTACTGATGAATAAGATCATATTTTTTTTCTGCTGTATCAATAATTTGGAAACTGTCAACAGCCAGGTTTCTGACTTAACTCCTGTTCCCCATGTTGTTTTAGAACACTGAAAATATGTTGCAACAGGCCAGGTGACTCTATCTATCTATCTATCTATCTATCTATCTATCTATCTATCTAATCTATCAATCATCCATCTATCATCTATCTATCTATTTTTGTGGTTTAAAACTATTTATTTGCTTATAATTTAAATGGATTGGGTATTTGGGCAGGGCTTATCTGGCACAACATGCCTCTATTCCACATGCTATTGGCTAGGCTCACTCATATGTTTGTGGTAAGTTGGCACATCAGCTAGAGGTGGTTGGACATGAATAGCCTCACTCACGTGTCTAACATTGAGCTGGAGCTACAGCTAGGTTTCAATGGCCTCTTCTGCAAGCTGGCTTGGCTCTTTGCATGATGGCTGGGTTCCAAGAAGGCAAGAGTGGAAGTTGCAAATTCTCTTGAGGCCTAGGCTCAGAAATTACAGTGTCATTTATGCTGTGTTCTGTTGGTCAAAGCAAGTCACAAGAACAGCTCAAATTCAAGAAGTGGGGAAATGAACTCTACCTCTTGATGGCAATTGCTGCAACCAATTTCATTTCTTATTTATTTATTTGTTTGTCTGAGACAGAGTTTTGCTCTTGTTGCCCAGAATGGAGTGTAATGGCTCTATCTCGGCTCACTGCAACCTCCACCTCCCGGATTCAAGCAGTTCTTCTGCCTTGGCGTCCCAAGTAGCTGGGATTACAGGTACCTGCTGCCTCACCCGGCTAATACTTTGTATTTTTAGTAGAAACGACTCCTGATGTCAGGTGATCAGCCCTCCTCAGCCTCCCAAAGTGCTGGGATTACAGGCTTGAGTCACTGAGCCTTGCCTCATTCCTTTTAAATAATGAGATGAATATGTTGTTTGTTTGTTTGTTTGTTATTTTTGCCTTGATTTATCTTTCTTTTTGAATGTCATGTTACAACAAGCCTTACTTGGTTAAAAGATGTCTTCTGTGATTACTTGGTGTGGTCAGGGGTTGGCTTTTAGGAGACTCATTTAGAGCACTAACTGCCTTTTGTAGAGTAAACATACACCCTGGTCTTCCTGAGGCGGTCCCAATTTATGCCAATAGGCTAAGATTCAGTTCAGTTTAAACTTTGTTTCATCCTCTTTCACTCTCAATGTGGTATTTTGAACAACAAACACTTGTTAAAACCTATCTTGAGTTTTTATGACCTTATGGGTACTTTTGTTTTTACCTTTTCAAGGCAAAGATAATTTTCTTGGATAAAATATGTCAACAAAATATGAATTAAGTAGGTCTGTTATCTTAGTATCGAAGAAAAAGGGACCTATACCTTTCTTAACCTTCTTGCTTTTAACAAATTAAAATGAGCTCTTTGGGATCATTTTAAAAGAAAGCCCCAGCCAGTAAGAGACATTCTTAATCATATGGTTTTGTAAAACACTTTTGTGACCATCCTTGATGAAAGTCCATTTTTTCATATTTTGCACATGTTCTCTATTTTAATAGATAAGACTCAAGTTTACTGACTGAGTTTTGTTTTGGAGAGCCACGTCTCTCTCTTAAAGATCTTCCCATTAAGAATTTTAGGTCATAGGCTGGGTGTGATGGCTCCTGCCTGTGACCCCAGCACTTTGGGGGCTAAGGTGGGAGGATCACCTAAGGTCAGAAGTTCGAGACCAGCCTGACCAACATGGTGAAACCCCATCTCTACTAAATACAAAAAAATTAGCCAGGCATGTTGGCACATGCCTGTAATCCCAGCTACTTGGGAGTCTGAGGCAGAAGAATCGCTTGAACCCAGGAGGAAGAGGTTGCAGTGAGCCAAGATTGCACCATTGCACTCCAGCTTGGGAAACAAGAGCAAAACTCCATCTCAATAAAAAAAAAAAAATTAGACCATAAAATTATATTTACATTTTCTCTAAATTGCTTCAAAAAAATTAGACCATAAAATTATATTTACATTTTCTCTAAATTGCTTCAAAACAACCAAGAATATATTAATTCCTCTTTTTTTTTTTTTTTTTTTTTTTTACTCTGGTATCAATAAACTTAAGATGATATTTTTTTCATTTTACCATCAAATTTCTAACTTTACACATTTCCTTCTCTGGCAAAATCTATTGCAAATGAAAGTTCTTCTTCTTAATCCCACCACTTTTTGTAAATTATCATCAAGGCAGGTAAATTAATTCATGTTATTCTCTGCTTTAAGTCAATGAATCTTTGACTTGATGTATGGATAACTCACATTTCTATTACTATTACTCTTATGCTTAGCCCATGTAGAATGCTACTGTCCTTTTTTACATTAAACTTTAACAAGAACTTACACATTTTGTCATAAGGTTCAATATCCTGATGATTTTGTAGACTGCATTATGCATTTCTTCAATTAAAATGAAAATGTGGGGTAGGACCTTCTTGGGGTCTGTGGATTCTTTATGAAGCCCAATTGCTCTAGGGAAACAGCCAAGAAAATTGTCAGGAATATTTTTTAGGGGTTATTTTACTGGGGACTTTAAGAACTAATAACATCTTGAGTTATTTTTAGTTCAGGGGGATGTGGAAAGATGTGCAATTTTAAAGTATTTTGTTGTAGATTAGTATCCATAATGGAAATCTAAACTGCAGATGTAACTACAAACCCAGTGCAGTTTTTGTCATTTGTATGTCATTGGGGGAATCCAGTTTTATACATAGCAAACACATGGCCACCCTAACTTCAGGATGCCTTTGTTAGGGTCTCTATTAGCCCTTAATTTTGTTGAAATCTTTTTTCCTTCTTCCTTTTGAAAAGTAAGTTCCAAAATATACTTTATTGCATCTTTCGTCACTGAAAAGTTTGTTCCTTTTTCACATATGGGCAGTTCACACAAGGCAAAAATATTAAACAGTTGGTTTTAGTGTATTGTGTAACTTTGATGTATATCAAACTAATTTTGACAAGTTTTGATCCTAAACCTCAAATCATGTAATTAATAATTTGCCTGTTTATTTATGACCTAATTGTAATTCTTTTATTAATAAAAGACTATAGGAAAGGATCCCTTATTAAGCTGATGACTAGACCTACAATTCATTTTCCTTTAGTATATAAAGTATTGTACCAGAGTATTAAAAGATATGTAATATTTTATTGACTAATCTATCCTTTAAAAGGAATACATTTTAGGATGTCATCATGTCGATATGAATCGTGAAATTTTATAAAATCCTACTTATTATACATTTAGTGTTTTAAGAGATTCATTTAATTGCCTTTTTGCCCACATACATTATGTAGTCTCTTTGCAACTGTTTTTTTGTTTTTTTTAAAAAAAAGACATTAAAAGAATGGTTTAGGTAGGGAAACATTAGCGGACGTTAATTGTCTCTCCACCTGTATTTATGGGTGTTAGATCACTGCTTTTCTAGTTGAAAAGCTGTATTATCAGAGTAAAAGTGTATTTGTAAACTTTATGGGAACGAAAAATTAGGAACAAAACCATTTTCTTTAAAAAGAAATGGAAATGTGTAGTTTTCACTCACAATAACATCATTCCCATTTCTTCTTTTATCTTCATCCCACCTTTATTGTGAAATTCCATGAAGTTAAAATCCCTTGAGATAGAGCATTATTTTCTCTCTACAAAATTCTTTTTTCTATCATAATATTCAATTACTGAATATCATTATATTAGGTCTAACAGATAGCTATGTTGCACATGTACCCATTTACATTAAAACTTGCCATTCATTTGTTACCCATAATGGATGTTGTAATATAGGCACCTGAAGAATATGTGCATGTGAGTTTACTGATCTCTTTCTCTGTATCTAACCCCCACTAAAGCAAAACATGTCAGAAGAGTTTATAAGAAGATAGCTTATTTGATAACATGTTTCTGGAAAACAGAGCTGAATAACAGAAGAGTAAAAAGTTAATATATGTTAAAGGGAATTTGGAAAAGTTAATATATATTAAAAGGAGTATTATTAAATAGGCCTCTTCTACAGGCAACAGTTTTGTTATACAATAAATAGCCACATAAGGAATGAACGGGAGAAGTTTTTAGGCATTGATTTCCAATGCCACAGTGTTTAGCTTGGCCCAAAGGATGTTATCTTTTTTCCACTTCTGAGATACCTGTGCACTGGGTTCTTTCAGACAATCCAGGTAGTGGCACCTGAGAAACCCTGGGACCGGAGTGAGACCTCAGGTGTGGGACTGAAAAGTAGAAGTGGGCTTCCTGGACCTGGTTTGTAAATCACAAGAATCACATTTGAGGTCCAGGTTGTAAGATAATCCATAAAAGGCATCTCGCACTTAAGAAATATATGTTAAAAATAAAACATAAAATAAATATATACATTACTGCCTTGCATTTAAAAATACATAAAAATTATTTAACACCTGCCTCACAATAAACTACTCAATGGTTATGATTTCATCTGGGCATTTGTTTTGTTTTTCACTTATATCATGTTAATTCTTTTATAATTAAGTGTACTCTCATAACTCATGAATAGTGAATATAAATGGTTTATATATTTGGCCCATTTACTCAGGATTTATGTACTAAGAACTGTAAAATACACAAAATTCTACCCTGCTTGCCAACTAGCAATTTCTTGGATATTGGTATAATACCCTGAGTCAGAGTTGGAAAATAGTTTATAATTCACAGACATAAGAGTAACTAGAATTCATCATTTTTGCACTGGTTCTCTGCACCAGTTCCCACAAGACAATATATAGTGGGTCAGAGAGCACCTGCATGGACTGTGGTTTGCTTTATAGGAGAGGAACCCTGAGTTTAGAGAACCTGAATCTTATATTTCATAATTGGCAGTAACATTGTTTCCTTTTGCTCTAGAAAGAGACACTATCTTTATCCTCAAAGACTATTTCACTTTTTTTCTGGACTATTATTTCAAGGGTGTGCAGCCAACACTGCATGCTCCTTGAGGACAAGCAGGAGCCCCCACCCCGTCTGAGATGGCAGGGCAGGAGCTCCATGAATGTAGCTGGAGCCATCCTGCTACAGCTCCAGCCCCGGGCATCTCTGTGCTTTTGGGGGCCTTGGAAGTCCCCCTCCTACACCCGCAGGCTCAGAAGTGCCTGCTCCCACTGAAGACTCCAATCTCGGAACAAAGTCAGGGCTGAGCCCAGGTGCTATCGCAGTCAGGCCAGGTGTGCACACACTTGGGGCAGTGTTGGCATGCCAGTCACCTGCTGCCTTGGCCCCCTCCAGACTTAGGCCAAGTGGGTGCTGAGGACAGCCCAGCACTGCTCTGCAGGTGACCCTTGGCATGAACAGCCTGGGCGCCATGAACAGCAGCAGTAGGCAGACATGCTCCCAGACAGAACGGAATGGGTCCCCAGTGAAGATCCACCTTCAAGACGGAAAGGGCCTGAAAGCTGGGGGCTGGGCCTCCAGTCCCACCGTCTGGAGGAAGAACTTGTGTTGCTTTTCCCTGGGCCCACCCATGGCCACCCATAGGCAATCAGCATGTACTTCCTCCCCTCTGAGGCCCATTAAAAACCCCAGACTCAGCCAGACTTGAAGAGAGGACAAAAGACAAGAGGGACACAACCAGACGAGCTGCCAGCAAAGAGAAGCCACCCACTCCAGGGCCTCCTCTCTGCTGAGAGCTGAATACTCAGTGGGATGACCTGCCTGTCGAGGAGCTTCCCACTCCAGAGTCTCCTTTCTGCTAGGAGCTTAACACTTGTCAGGACACCCTGGGTGTGGAAAGGAGGGGCCCACTGTGGGTCTCCTATGAGTCTCCTATCACTCACTAAAGCTCCTCTTCATCTTGCTCACCCTTCACTTGTATGCCTACCTCATGCTTCCTGGATGTAGGACAAAAGCTCAGCACCTGCTAAATGCAGAGGCTAAAAGAGCTGTAACACCAACAGGGCTGAATCATGCTCCTTGCTGGCCACATCTTGAGTGAAGGAAAGGAGAGAAGAGCTGTAGCCTTCAGGGACTCCAGACCTGGGAGCTCCCCCAGCCAGGACTGTGACTCACTTTTTGGGGTCCTGTGGTTCCTGAAGTCTCAAAGCTTCTGGGTGCCACTGCATTCCTCAGTGCCAGCTGGAGAAGCTGCTTGTGGTGAGCCTGGTTCAGCCACAGCACTGGGGAGAGCCAGCACCCATGCTGGCATCCAGTGCTGCCCTCCCTGTGGCAGCAGCCAGCTTGTCTCAGCAGTGGCTGGAACACATGCTTGCTCAAACATCCTTTCCCACTCCACACCTGTCTCGCTCTTGGAGGCATGATATCCAGGTTGGTAGTACAGCCTGCTAGGCCAAGTGGGCCTAATGAGTCCAGTGGGCCCAGGCAAAACTCAGGCAAAGGTGCCACTCAGGTTTCCGGCCAGAAAAGAAACACCTGCAAAGATCCCATAACATTTTTATACAAAAGAAAATAAATGAAACAAGTGTTTGACCAACAGACCTTCACTAAAAGACATTCTAAAGACACACTTTGGCCAAAAGAAAGTGATCAGAGATGGAGACTCTGGGGAGCCAACAGATGTAGAAGCAAATACATGTTTAAAAACTTAATAATGTTGGGGTGAGGGGTGCAAAATAGAGTTAATATACTGAAAAAAAATATCACACAGCCAGCTGGAGGTGTTTGAGTTGATGTGTTCAGATTCTGATTCTCATGTTATTCAAGAGAAGGGGAAAATATAGATTAGATTTAGACTAAACCCAAAGCAAGATGAGGAAATAAGTAATAAGAAGAAAACAGAAGTTGATGAGATAGAAGATAAACATATAATAAAAAGAAGGATCCACAAAGCCAAATGTTAGTTATTTAAAAGCAATAATAAAATTCACAAACTGGTGCAAGGCTGAAGTAGAGAAAATGAAGGAGGCACAGTAAATACTATCAGCAACAAAAAAGTGGTTCAAGCACAAATGCTGCAAAAAATAGCAATATTATAGAAAGTGCAATTAAATTTGAAAAGAAATTGACATTTATACAATTTGCCAAAATTGATTCAAGAAACAACAAAAAGCCTGAGCAATTATTTAATGGTAAAATAAATTAAATGATTAGGTAATTCCTTTCGGAAAAGAACACACCAGGCCCAGTTGGTTACACTAGTGAATTCTAGTAAATATTCAAACAGCAAATAATTCCAGTCTTACACAAACTATTCCTGCATACAGAAAAAAGGGAATTTCTACCCAGCTCCTCAATTAACAAAGATGTAATAATCCAAACTCTATATTAATAAATTAAATTTTGCAACACATAAATAAGATAGAATACAGTGACAGGTTATTAGGTATTAAGTTATTAGGTATTAGGTTATCAGGAATGCATGGTTAGAAAATAATTAATGTAATTCGCTACATTAACAGATTAAAAGAGACTAATCAAATGATGATTTTTGACTGATACAAAAAAGAATACATGAAAATTCAACATTCAGTTTTAGCAAACCAAATATAGCTTAACAATTGATATCTACAAAGCAAAAAAGCTTTACAGTAAACATATTTAATTGTATAACATTGAAAACATTTTCCGAGAAAAATCAATGTGCCTAGCTTCATTATTTCCATTTTACATTAAGCTAGATGTCCTAGCCAGAAAAACAAAGCAAGAAAGCTGAAATTTATAACATTAGGAAAGGATGAATATATAGTCATTCTTATATGAAAATGATATGACCATAAACATCAAAAACACAAAAAATTTATAACTACTTACCTAGAAAGATGATGGCTTAAGGGTTTTTTCTTATAAACATATGCAAAACCAGTCACATTCCCATACAGCAGTAATAAATAGTTAGAAATATAGTTTAATAATGGCTATAATTTACAATAACATTAAAAGCTATAATGAGGAGATGTTGGTCAAAAGATGCAAAGTTTCAGTTAGGATGAATAACTTCTGGAGGTCTGTTGCACAGCAAGGTGACTACAGTTAATAATAATACATTATATACCTGAAAACTGCTAAGGAAGAAGGTTTTAAATGTTCCCAACCCCCCAAAAGTTAAGTGTGTGAAGTGATGGATACGTTGATTAGCTTAACTTAATCATTTTACAATGTATACACATATCACAACATCACATTGTACAGCATTAATACATATGTTTTACTTGTCAATTATACTTTAATAAATTAGGGAAAATAATTATAAAGTATATCATAAGAAATCTATCAAAATATTTGTAAGATCTTGATTGAATAAATAGAAAAGCTTTTAGAAAGACATTATAAAATACCAAGTTGGTTGCAGTGGCTCTTGCCTATAATCTCAGCTTCTCGAGAAGCTGATACAGGAGGAATACTTGAGAACAGGAGCTCAAAGCCAGCCTAAGCAACACAGGGAGACACCTCCATCTCTAAGAATTAAAATAAATTAGCTGAACGTGATAGGCATCCACATGGAAATTTAAAAAATAAACACGGGTTCCAGTTGGGCTAATGACTTAAATTGTTTTATCAAAATTATAAAACTCTAAGATATAATATAGGTTAATACTTTCATGAGTTTTAGGTAGGAAACTAGTTCTTAAATAGGGCAAAAAGTACAAACAATAAAGGAAAAAATGAATAAATACCATTACATTAAAAGTGAGATTCAAAAAAAAAAATCGAAGTCACCATAAAGAGAGAAAAAAGACAAGCTGCAGACTGGGAGAAGATATTTACAGCACAAAAGTGATAACGTATTCTGTCAGAATACGTAGTGTCCACAAATCAATAAGAAAATGGCAAATAGCTCAATATAAAAGTGGGCAAAAGTCTTAAACACTTCTCAGAAAGAAAAATCCAAATGGCCTGTTAGCACATAAAAAGATGCCATCACTAGTGATAAAAAAATGTAAACTCTAGCAGTAGAATTATGACATTTCACGCTCAACACACTGGTAAGTTATGAAATTGAACAGCTTCAAGGGTTCCAGAAACTATCCCCTGCCGGGAGGTACATATCTATTAGAAGAGGCTAACTGCATAACAAACAAATTCAACAAAATTTAATATAGAAATGTTTGGTTTTTTACATAAACCAAAAAAGATATCCCAGTTTTCAAGTAGCAGGGACCCAATATCCTTTCATAATGTACCTCTGTTACCTCCAATATGTGGCTTCTGCCCAGTGCGGTAGCTCACACCTATAATCCCCACACTGTGGGATGCTGAAGCCAGATGACAGCTTTGAGACCAGGTGTTTGAGGCCACACTGGGCAACATAGTGAGACCTGATCTCCACACACACACAAAAATAATAATTATCTAGGTGTACCTGGATAATTATTCGGGAGGCTGAGGTGGGAGGATGGCTTGAGCTCAGGCACTTATGGTTACAGTGAGCTATGATTGTATCACTGCACTCCAGCTTCAGTGACAAAGAAAGACACTGTCTCAAATGATAAATAAATAAATAAATAAATAAATTTAATAAATATATTAAATATATTTACATATAAATATCTATTTATATATATAAATATATATATGTAAATAATATATTTTAAATTTATTTAAAATAATTAAATAAATAAATACCATCCTGAGTTGGTCTCCTGTCATCCAACAAGAAGAGGGAAAGAGTTTAAGTGAACGTATGTGGAAGTATTTTACAGGCCAGACTGAGGCACAGTCTCCACTACTGAAATACCATTGCAAAACATCTAACTATGCAGCCTCCTCTAACCAAAAGGGAGGCTGCTAAACGTAGTTTACCTGTGTGCATAGGAAGAAGAGGAAACAAACAGTTGATCTCCGTCACATTGTGTAAATTCTTAGAAATACTTTCACAAAACAATTTGGCATAATCCAGTAATGTTGGAAATGTATACAACATATCACTTCCTGCTGCACATATGTGTACCAGCAGATATGAACAAACAAGTGATGTAACCTTATAAAATTGTTATATATAATCTGTGATAGAAAGTAACCTACATATCCATCAACTTTAAGTGGAAACAAATTGAACATTATACTACATTGAAAATTAATAAATCCCAGCTATTTTCAACAACATGAATATCAGAAGATATAAATGCATATAAAACCTATCAAAAGCATAATTTCATTTTGTAAATGTGTTTTCATTATTTTAAAGTGGATAAAAGTAAATTTCATTATTGATATGGTTTGGCTCTGTGTCCCCACCCAAATTTCATGTTGAATTGTAATTCCCAATGTTAAGACAGAGACCTGGTGGGAGGTGATTGGATCATGGAGGTGGATTTCCCCCTTGCTGTTCTTATGATAGTGAGTGAGTTCTCACAAGATCTGATGGTTTAAAAGTGTCTGGCACTTCCCACTTCTCTCTCTCTCTCTCTCTCTCTCTCTCTCTCCTGCTGCCATGTGATGACCATGCTTTGCTTCATCTTGCTCTTTCTGCCATGAATGTAAGTTTCCTGAGGCCGCCTCAGCCATACCTCCTGTACACCCTGTGGAATTGTGAGTCAATTAAAAATCTTTTCTTTATAAACTGTCCAGTCTCACATAGCTCTTTATAGCAGTGTGAGAATGAACTAATACAATTATTTTGTATTTATCTTTTTAAATTGACAGATAACATCCATTTTATAAAATGATCAATATTAAAAATAAAATTTCATTCAGGAATACAAATATATATGGGAAAAACGTAAAGATAAACAGGTTCAGAACAGTGATTAATTCTGAAGAAGGAAGGAAAGGGATGGGATAAGAAAAAAAACAAAGCATCTTCCACAGATAGGTAACAGTGGTGTTATTTGCCTTAAACAGGATGCTGGGCATATGGGTGCATAGTACACCACTATTCTTTAATCTTTATATTTTACATTGCATTCTGTAAGTGTTGTTTTGCAACTACTCAATATTTCATTTATAAAAGCATGTTTAATTAAAAAGTTATAGTTCTTAAAAACTACCTTTATTAAATCATCATATAAAGTACATTTGTAAATGCATGGTATTGGGTCCTTTCTAACTCTTCAGTGAGTATTGCATACTCTCTGTTCTGAAGGCTAACAACTACTGTTAATTTAGTCATCATGTTTTAATTTAATGCAATTACTCATACACAAATTAGCATCTGAAGTTTTTTGCTATTAAACCTGTGTCCTTGTTGACCATGGACCTGACTTTGATTAAGATCACATCCTCATCACAGTAAGCCAAAAGCATGTGCCTTATTTCTCTCTTATTTCATATTGCTTTACTTTACTGGTAACCAGATTTTTCTCTAGAAAATCGTTTTTATGTTCCCACTATACATTTTCTGTGTTTCTCCTAATTTTAATAATTGCTTTGGAAAAACTCTAATTATTCTCTCCAGTACCAGAATTTTAGCAAACATAATCAATTTGAATTTTAATATATTCTGATGTCTTTGTACATTAACTACAAAATTTAATATGATGTCTTGTATTTAATGACATGTTACTATATTATTTCTGCCATGAAATGGCATCACTCCTTCCATACAGTCTCTCATTTGTCATGGTGAAATACTTTTTCTCCAATTAATTATTAATACAATTTTAGCATGAAGAGATTCTGTTTTATACCACATGATTTTATAATAACTGCATTCTCATGAAAATAATCTCAGAAAACTAAAACTATTTTAGTGCATAGTAAATTATGCAGTCTTCCTAATTGCAGACACTGTTTAGAAAATATTACACTAAATGAAATTATAAACTGGTGATAATAATTTTCCAAAACAGAAAAAAAATTTAATTTCCCTACTCTTAGTTTAGACATCTAAAATTACAAATATTTGATAATTCAATTTAAAACTCTTTTTTACTTATATAAACAAAAACAAGGAGGGAGTTCTGCTAATATTTTCTGGGATATTTGTGTTTGTGAGAACTACTTAAATTACATTGCTAGCTTAAGATGTCCCTAAAAGAACATTATGTTATATGGGAGGAAGGGACACAGAGTTGTGAGAGAGGGTCAATAGAGAGATGGTAGGTAGATGGATAGAGGGATGGATGGATAGATAGACAGACAGACAGACACACAGATAGATAGGATGATAGATAGATAGATAGATAGATAGATAGATAGATAGATAGATAGTAGATAGATAAGATGATAGATAGATAGATAGATAGATAGATAGATAGATATAGATAGATAGATAGATAGATAGATAGATAGAGGAAGATCCTTTCTGATTTTGATTATAGATTTATTAAGTTTGTGAAGGAATCTAGTGGGCTAAAGGACTTATTTGGTTATAGAAATCTCCATAATAAAGTCAATGTGTCAATTGCTTACCCCTAAATGCCAGACCTATACACAGGTGCATTGGGCTTCAAGATGGTAAAAGCATAATTCTAAGGCAGAGCAACAAAAGAGGCCCAGTTAACATTGTGTCGATACCCCATTAACATCCAGAGATGGCATTGGGGGAGCTGTAAACTTGCTTTGATCAAGGATCCCCTGCACAGCCACATCAGACTAATCCTGAAAATATATATTCATGTCTCTGAGGTGCAAGGTCAAATCGGTCTTCTAAGGACACTTCTTAACTGGACACACCCTAGAACTGCCATAAGGTTAGCCTCTAAAACCCTAGGCAGCACAGAATACCTCAATTGGGTATAGAATATAACCAGATGGATTTTGAGGGGAAAAAAAGCCAGGGCTGACACTTCACTGCCTGTGGCCTTCTATGTAGATCACTGCCTTTGAGTCACACTTGGACCCCACGTCTCCTCTTCTAGGAAAAAGCTCTGTGAAGAGTGATACCAGGCTCTGGCATTTCCTCCAGAGGATACTCACCACATTCCTGTCCATCATGCTCTCCCAGATTGCAGTGAATCTCTAGCATCACCTCAGGAAAATACCATGAAATTTCTGCTTCTAGGCTAGGATGCCTTGGGAGAATGTTGGAGCTGAATTCATAGCTTGTGAGATTTTCTGAGCAATGTAAATGTTCTGAAGGGATTCAGGAGCCAACACTATGACCAAAGCCCCTCGAATAAGTTGCTTTCTCTACCACTGGCCTTAGAAAATAACTCTCTGTATCTGTTGTGGATCACAATTGTTTTAGATTAATCTTGAGAAAACACAAAGAAAAAGCTGACCTGCCTTCAGATGCATCTTCTTGCTTTCCAGGTGATCAAGTTCTGTATGTGAGCTCTATTGAATAATTAAATAATACCACCATCTTGCCTGTCCTCAACTTGTTCCAAAACCAGAATCTCAGTCATACACACTTCTGGATAAAAAGCAGGAGATTTCAGTACGTATATGGAGAAGGAGCAGGCGGACTAGTTACACTTAAAAAGCCTTGGGTCCCTGCATCCTTGTCCTTTCATGCTATGGTTCATGAACTCCTAACTCTTCCAAATTTCATTTTCACCCTCTCCTATGCCTCAGGGTATTGGACATATTTTCAGCAAAGGGATATTTGCATGACTCTCTGAACATGTGTCAGTGTCCTTACTGCATATTGAAAATAATTAAAATGCCTCAGAAAGGTATGGCCCAAGGCACTAACTCCCTGCTTATCACATTCACCTGCCTACCAGAGAACAGGGCAGGCTCCTCTGACCGGCCATGGAGAAAGACTGGGCTGTAATAAATGATTTTAATAAATGCAAACTACAATCAAATGTGTTAGGTTTTATGGGGTTGGCCCTTTAGGTTGATTATCCATTTATATGTTATTTTGTAAACTACGTACATAAATTTTCTAGAAGTAATGATATTATATGTACACAATCTTCATTCATCAGTGAGAGATGTCACATGACCCAGTACTTAATTTTTATGGCTCAAGAAATGCTTCAGGTTTAGATAGTGAGAAACTGAAAAATAAAATGAAATCCAGCCCTGCTTTGACCAGACTGACATTGGGTGGCAATATTTCAGTACGGTTGCTAAATGTGTATCAATTTCTTCCCCTTCCTAGATGCATCGGTAAAGGTCATTCACATTTACTCACCTACTATGCAATGTCCCCTGTGGTTTTGTGGTATTCTTTTATATAAACTGTAAGTTCTATTTATAGCTTTCTCTAATTGCAGATTCTACTGTGTTCACATTCTTTTCTGCACATCTGCTATTAAATTTACAGAGTTCTTGTTCAAGTGCCCTTTTTTCTTCTAGACATTAAAAAAAATGGTTGAGTTTGCATTATGGTTGGTTTTTCTGTGAATAAATCTGCCTGAAAAAGTATCTTATAAAAAGTTATATGCAAAAACCTGTATATTCCTTATAGTTGACTTGATAGGGTATTAACAATGTAGCAGTCAAACGATTTGGGTGGCTATGTCTACTTATGTTATACTTTACATAAAGTGTACAAAAGATTGTCTATATTATCGAGAGTAACTAAGACCATTCTAATTTATCTGGTTTTATTTCAAGAGAAACAGAATTGTTAAATATTAGGAATGATGATTTGTCCATTTGAACTTAAATCTTGACTACAAAGATATCAAATCATCTCAAAATGGTTAAT
Source organism: Papio anubis (assembly GCF_008728515.1). Taxonomy (NCBI): domain Eukaryota; kingdom Metazoa; phylum Chordata; class Mammalia; order Primates; family Cercopithecidae; genus Papio; species Papio anubis. The sequence continues at coordinate 56,584,911 of NC_044990.1, read as the reverse complement.
TTCTTTTTGAGGAGCTTTTATTTCTTTGTTTTTACTGCTATTGATTAACCACATCATGAAGCAATTTTCTTATTGAAATAAATGTTATTGATAATAATGCAGAAAAATATTAAAATTAGGTTGAGTGGCAGAAAAAGTAATTCTAAGTAATATGTCTGTGTTATGTTTCCACTTTTTATGCTTTGGGGTATGCATCTAAAGGAATACACACATAAATTTTATTAGTGTTAATTGCTTTGTACCTGAGTTCCTTGGCAAGTCTGAATATCTAAGTCCAATTCTAACAAAATCATGTACTTGTTCACTTTGCAAAGGTGCACTTGGAAGATAAAATGGCAGTAACTTATTTTATCTTTAATGTTTGAGGTTAAGCAATATTAATGGTTAGTTAATGGCTTAATGAGTGGGCTACAAACCATTTAAGCAGGCGATGAACCTTAGCTTTTCAATGACTTTCCTAATGAAAGATCTATATGACTGCATGTCTCGTGTCACAGTAGAGATAGTAGGGAAGGTACCCAATCAATCGTGATGGTAAATCAATTGATCTGTAACCCTGTTTTCATACAGTGAGAAAGATATGGAGAGAGTATTTTACTATAGCTTTATTTCTAGCTGAAGATCAATAAATAAAAGAGACAGCTTACTATTTGAAAATGTTCCCTTTTACTGTGCTTAGAGAGCCCAGGCAGGCAGATTGATGTCCTATTTCATAGATGTGTCGGTTTCCTTTGTCACTTCTCCAAGATTTAAAGTTCTTCAAAATTAAATATATAATAGAGAATATCTGTGAGTCTAGCATTTATTGGCATAAGGTTCAGATTGAAGATAAAACTGTGGCATGATAAAAAAAAATCCTATTTGACACTGTAATATTCATGAGTATCATTTTAAAATTGTCCACCAAAGAAAAGGTTTTATTATTCTAATTAGTTGATTTTTCTTTTAAAAATATAGAGCACAAAAACTAATTGTAATACTAGTGCTGTTAACATTCAAAAATATAATAGTTTGAAATATTGTTAAGAGAATGAAAAGACAAGCCACAGACTTGGAGGAAATAATTACATAACACATAACTGATAAAGGCCTTGAATCTAAAATACACAAATAACTCTAAAAAGTCAACAATTTTAAAAAGTACTTTATAAAGAGGCAAAAGGTCTGAACACTTCACCAGAAAAGATATATATATGAACAGCAAATAAGCATATGAAAATACATTCAACATCACTAGGCATTAGAGAAATTCAAATTAAAACCCCAACGAGATAGTATTATCCTGCTACTGAAAAGGGTAAAACTCAAAGAAACTGACAACAACAAATGCTGGGAGGATGTGAAGCAATTGAAACTCTCATTACTTCACTGGTAAAATTTCAATTGTACTGTTGCTTATAAAGTTAAACACACACTTACCATTCAACCTAGAAATTCCACTCTTATTTATTTACTTAAGAGAAATGCAAACTTATATTTAAATATGAGCATTACATAGTGTTTATAATGGTTTTATTGATAATTGCCCCAAACAATGGTAAGAATCCAAATAGGCTTTAACTGATGAAAGAATAAACAAATTTGAAAAATATCCACGCAATGGAATAAAGCAACAAAGAGGTAGAAGCTACTGATACAGAAAATATCTTGGCTAAATCTCAAATATATTATGCTAAATGAAAGAAGCCAGGCTCAAAAGGCTACATAATTTATTATTCACTTATATGGCATTCTTGGAAAGGCAAAACAAAGGTACAAAAAACAGACCAATGTTTGGCAGGAGCTGGGAGTTGGGAGAAAGGGCTAACTACTAAAGAGCATGCTAGAAATTTGGTAAATACGGAATTGTTCTATTTTCTAACTGTGGTAGTGTTTACACAACTATGTGTATTTGTCAAAACTTAACTGAATTTAAACTAAAAAGATAAATTTTATTAAATTATACTTTAATAAATGTGAGTTGCAGCAACATAGAATAACATAATAACATAAAGAATTGTGTTATTTCGGCCGGGCGCGGTGGCTCAAGCCTGTAATCCCAGCACTTTGGGAGGCCGAGACGGGCGGATCACAAGGTCAGGAGATCGAGACCATCCTGGCTAACATGGTGAAACCCCGTCTCTACTAAAAATACAAAAAAAAAAACTAGCCGGGCGAGGTGGCGGGCGCCTGTAGTCCCAGCTACTCGGGAGGCTGAGGCAGGAGAATGGCGTAAACCCGGGAGGCAGAGCTTGCAGTGAGCTGAGATCCGGCCACTGCACTCCAGCCTGGGCGACAGAGCGAGACTCCGTCTCAGAAAAAAAAAAAAAAAAAGAATTGTGTTATTTCAAAAACTAAATATATTAAAATTTTGACACTTTACTTGTAGATGAGATGGTTAACGTCTGTTTGGTCTAGGGCAAGGATTGACAAACTGTGGTCCGTGAGCCACATCTGTCTCACCATATATTTTTTGTAAATACAGTTTTATTGGAATACAGCTAAATAATTTAAAGCTGCTTTTACACTGTAATGATAGAGATAAGTATTTGTGACAGAGACCATATGGCCAATGAAACCTCAGATATTTATTTATCATCTGGCCCTTTTCAGAAGAAGGTTGCTGACATCTGGTCTAAAGTTAAAATACTATACTTATTGAAATCCTCAATCTTCCCATAAAATTTAGTATTTTCTCAAAGGTACCCATTATTTAAATAAATTTAAATAACAGAAATACCATGATTAATAAAGCCAATCAAGCTTTATGATAAACATTCATTAAGCATCTACTATATGCCAGGCATACAAATGTGAAATAACCATTTTTGCCATCATAGAACTTAAAATTCAATTCACAAAATTGGAAATTTTTCTTAAAAACTGAAAGCTGTATATTGAGGTCAAATTTGAAGGAAGAGTTATTTTGAATATTTAATGTATCCTTTCCATATCCACTGTTTATTATTTTGTTTATTTTTTATTTATTTATTTTTATTTTTTATTTTTTTGAGACAGAGTCTCACTCTGTTGCCCAGCTTGGAGTGCAGCAGCACGATCTCTGCTCACTGCAACTTCCGCCTCCCAGGCTCAAGAGACTCTCCCACCTCAGTCTCCAGAGTAGCTGGGATCACAGGCATGCGCCACCATTCCCAGCCAATTTTTTTTTTTTTTAGTGGAAACAGGGTTTCACCATGTTGGCCAGGCAGGTCTCGAACTCCTGACCTCAAGGGATCCTCTCAAGTGATACTCAGCCTCCCAAAGTGCTAGGATTACAAGTGTGAGCCACAACTCTCAGCCACATATCCACTGTTTTAATTTAAAATTTGGGTCTTTAATGGCCTCCTGGCCTGGCCACTATACTGCCCAACCATTTCACCTTCACACTAGTTCCAGAGAGCTAAAGCTAATTATGCTCCTCCTCAATGAAGTTCAAAAATAAAGGTGAATTCTGGTTCTGAAATTGTTTCCAAATCCCATGTAGGTATGGTTGTCCATGATCTGGTTGCAACTTATGTCCATACTAATTTCTTGTTCTTTCTCATATTCCACATTTCTGCCACTCTAGGTTATTCCCAGGCCTCAAACACGCAACATTTTCTTCACTGGCACATTTTCTTCCTCAACCTAGAAGATCCTTTTCCAGTTTTTTAGCCTCTGGGATGCCAATTATTTCTCATGGACAAGATGATTTGCCAAATTCTCTGTGAAGTCTTTTTGAGTCTCTGTATGGCCTACTTGCTTCTTCCTGATTGTCTCCTTGGTACTCTGTGACGCTGTTTCTCATGTCATATTGCCTTATTAATTGTTCAATTCTGTTTCTCTGTCTTGATTACATTGCACTGACACAAGGGACCATGTCCTGTCATTTATCATTATCATACTTTCTCCATTGCACATAAGTTTGTACACTGAGTAGTAGGTATTTGATAAGTATTCCCTGAGTTGAATTTAATAAACTTCAAACTCCAGGTAAGCTATCTTTTGAAAATTCTTGTAAATAGTGATGACACATTCAAAATCCATTAACTTTATCATCTTTTGTTGCCTGTACCTCCACCTACATTACATACCTATTTTATCTAATGGTATAAATAAAATGGTATCTACTAGTCAAAATTTCTGGTCTTTTAAATCATCCTAATATTTTTTATGTTCATTGTAGTCTTTCTTTAAATTTATCTGTTTTTAAGTTCACATGGATTTATAGAGCAGACGTTGAGGTATGGTTTTACTAGAGGCGAAGGAGAAATAAGCTAATAGTTTTTGAATCTAGGCAGGTCAGCCATTTTCCTCCTTCTCCAGTGGGGTGTTATCTTTTTCAGCCAATTATTTTTAGACAATATGATCATTCTCATGTGTAAAAGTCTGCTTCTGCACATGGATCATGTCTAGAGTTACTATTCTCTGCTGTCCAGCCTTAGTCCCCGCTGCCATTTGGAAAGTGTCATTGCTCACAATAGCAAACAATTGGAAACAAGCCAGGAAACTATGTAGCATTTACAAATTGGAATACTATGGAGCTGTAAAGAAGAGGTAGGGATATCTCCATATACAGAATGGGAGAGATACAAGGAGTCATTGTTAACTAGAAAAGCAAGACCAAACCAGTAGCATGCTACCTTCGGTATATGAAAACAAAGAGGGATAATATATCATAGGAACACATGTATAAAAACACTTTGGAACTAATAAAACACCTCCTTTAATTAACATTTCCTAGGGAAGTGAGGAAGACTAGAAAGAACAGAGGTAAGAGCATGACGTGTAGTATCTGTTAAAAATAAGATAATCTGGAAAAAAAAAATGTAAACTGAAAATTTATAGTGACATAGTTTGGATATTTGTTCCTGCCCAAATCTAATGTCAAATTGTAATCCCTAATGCTGGAGGCAGGGCCTGGTGGGAGGTGTTTGGATCATGGGGGCAAATCCCTCAAGACTTGGTGGATGGGAGCCACCATCTGCCCTCTGCCTTCTTGCTCCTGCTTCTGCCATGTTAAGTGACTGTTCCTGTTTCATCTTCCATTATGACTATAAGCTTCCTGAGATGCCTCCCAGGAAGCTGATGCCAAAGCTATGCTTCCTGTATAGCCTCCAAAACTGTGAGCCAATTAAACCGCTTTTCTTTATAAATTACCCAGTCTCAAGTATTTCTTTAGCAATGCAAGAGTGGCCTAATACACATAGAATTTAAGAGTTTTACTTTATATTCTTTTTCAGCTTTTGTTTTAGATTCAGCGTGTATATGTACAGGTTTGTTACCTGCATATATCACATGATGCTGAGGTTTGGTGTAAAAATGATCCCATCACTTATGTACCGAGAATAATACCCAAAACTTAGCTTTTCAACACTTACCTTCTCTTCTCCCCACTCTGGTAATTCACAGTGTCTATTGTTGCCATCTTTATGTCCATGAGTACCCTATATTATAGCTTCCACTTATAACTGAGAACATGCAGTATTCGATTTTCTATTCCTGCATTAATTCACTTAGGATAATGGTCCTCAACTGCATTCACGTTGCTGCAAAGGACATGATTTTGTTCTTTCTTATGGCTGCACAGTGTTCCATGATGTATATGTATCACAATTTCTTTATCCAAACCACTGTTGATGGGCACCTAGGTTGATTCCACGTCTTTGCTATTGTGAGTAGTGCTGCGATGAACATAACAGTGCATGTGTCTTTTTTGTTGACTGATTTATTTTCTTTCAGGTATATAACCAGTAACGGAATTGCTAGGTTGAATGGTAGTTCTATTCTGAGTTTTTTGAGAAATACAAAACTTCTTTCCACAGTGGTTGAACTAATTTGCATTCCCACTAACAGTGTGTAAGCATTCTTCTTTCTCCATAGTCTAACACCTGTTGCTTTTTGAATTTTAATAACAGCCATTCTGACCGGTGTGAGATGGGATCTCACTGTGGTCTTGACTTTCATCTCTCTGGTGAGTAGTGATGCGGAACAGGTTTTTGTCTGTTTATTGACTACTTGTATGTCTTCTTTTGAGAAGTGTCTGTTCATGTCTTTTGCACATTTGTTAAATGGGTTATTTGTGTTTTGCTTGTTCAGTTGTTGAAGTTCCTTATAAACTGTGGATATTAGACCTTTGTCACATGCATAGTTTGGGAATATTTTCTCCCACTCTTTAGGTATTTTGTTTATTCTGTTAATAGTTTCTTTTGCTGTGAAGGAGCTCTTTAGTTTAACTAGGTCCCACTTGTCAATTTTTGTTTTCATTAAAGTTGCTTTTGAGTACTTAGTCGTAATGTCTCTTCCAAGGCCAATGTCTAGAGTGACATTTTCTAGATTTTCTTTTAGGATTCCTATAGAGTGAGGTCTTATGTTTAAGATTTAAGAATTTTAGAGATGCACATTAACATGGTTTCTTTAAGATGAAAATATTTTGAAGACAATCTAATAAAATATATTAATGCTTTGAGTACTTGTTATGCAAGAAGTAATGAGTAGATCATTCCATAGATTGTTGAATTAGAGGTATTTTACACAAATTTATAGCAGTCTTATTTTATATGATTCTATCTTAGACACACGTTTCAAAAATATTATATAGGGAGTTATCAGTCAGCTGCCCATTTCATTTTAACCATTAGTGAATGTAAATTTGGTCTTCTTCTGAAGCTAAAGAAGAGCTTGAGAACTGTAGAAGGTAGAAATACCCTTAAGATTAGGCCATGTTTTCATTTATTTCTTTATCAACACATATTGAGAAGTCCTTATACGAAAGCTAATAATAAAGCACCATGAAAATTAAAATAAATGCTGTACCTTAAAGGATTCCCTGTTATACTAAATAACCAGATACATCTATAGCTAACTAAATACAAATGTCCCATACACTTGAAACATTTTTTAAAATGAGAGATAACAAGGTAACATGTAACATATCCAGAAAAAAATAAATTCATGATTGAAAGCAATACATCAAAGAGGTTTTCATGTCTAGTTTTGTCCACTCTGGGTCTGCAATCTTGATACTAAGATGAAGGTGGGACATCCAATGCAGATATCAATTCCTGGAGGCTATGTGGGCATAGTGATTACTGGTGCATGCTGGCTGCACAGGTTTAAAGCCAGATGCCACCACTTCATAGCTAGATGAGATTGTGTATGATATCACAGAGAACAGAATGATTGAGAACAGTGCAGTAAATCAATTAGTGGATGGATATTTTATTTTAATAAAGAAATTACCCGGAGGTAATTTTGATAGCTATTGCCTACTTCCACTTCATAAGGGTTGCACAATGCTATGCTCTTTCCCTAAAAGTCTAACAGTGTTTGTTTCTCCATGGTCTGATCAATAAAATATATCAACAACTTTTTAAAAATGTATTTTCTGCCAATATAATAGGTCGGGAAAGATATCTAGTTTCATTTTGCATATCTTTTATTATGACTAATGGTTCTCTTCATATTTTAATGCCATTTGTATTCCTTTTCTTATGAACTGTCTAGCTCATAAAAATGAGCATTGAACAACTCAGTTGGATTATTGGTCTATTTTATGTCAATTTACAATAGCTCTTTACATATAATAAAGATTGACCTTTTTATCTATTGTAAGTTACAGATATGTTTCACTAATTTGACATTTGTCTTTTAACTTTCCATATGGATAAGTTTTAGGTTTGTCTTGTTTTTGTCTTGGGTATATATGTTTTAGTTTTACATGCCAGAAGTTGCCAATTCTTTCTTTTATGCTTCTAGATTTGGGGTCATAGTTAGAAAGGTTTTTTTTTCCAGTCCCAAATTATGAAACAATAAACCCATATTTTCTTCTGGCCCTTCTTTTTTTCACTTTTAAGTTCATGGATGTATTAGTCAGGGTACTCTAGAGGGACAGAACTAATAGGAGATATATATATATATATATCCCAAAACTGAAGAACTTGGAGTCAGCTGTTCGAGGGCAGGAAGCATCCAGCATGGGAGAAAGATGTAGGCTGGGAGGGTAGGCCCATCTCTCTTTTTTCACATATTTCTACCTGCTTTATGTTCGCTGGCAGCTGATTAGATTGTGCCCACTGACTCAAATGTTGATCTATTTTGGCAACACCTTCACAGAGACACCCAGGATCAACACTTCGTATCCTTCAATCCAATCAAGTTGACACTCAGTATTAACCATCACAAGGGGTACAGGTGCAGGTTTGCTACATAGGTAGACTTGGGTCCCCACGAAAATGTGGGCAAAGGACATGAACAGACCACTTTTCAAGAGAAAACATACATGTGGTCAACAATCATATGAAAAAAAGGTCGACATCACTGATCATAAGAGAAATGCAAATCTAAACCACAATGAGATACCATCGAACAACAGTCAGAATGGCTATTATTAAAAAGTCTTCTAGTACTTTGATAGTTTCACATATCATATTTAAATTATTTATTTCTCTGGATGTACAATGTCTTGTTTAGTTAAGGATCCAATTTTGTCTTTTTTTCTGAATGGTTACCATTTGCTCTAATGGCATTAATTATATAGACTAGCCCATCTTTACTTTATTGATTGGAATTGCCACCTTTATTATAACCTTAATTGCCCTGTGTATTTGGGTTTATATATATAACTTCTCTTGTGATTTTTCATTGGTCTGTTTGTCTACTATGCATTCTAATTGAATTTTAATCTCATATTTCTCTTAATTAAAAGAAGAAATGTTAAATGATGTGGAGAACATGACTTGCATTTCAAATTAACAAGTTTGACAATTTTTGTTGCTGTTTCCAGCACTTTCTAGTTTACACTACTACCTAAGTCTTATTTTCTAGTTTATAGTCTGGCGTATATATTATTATAGATCATATTGCAATATAGAAACATTCTTTTGGAGCTTTGAGCCCTGTATCAGCTTTAGGAATCTGTAAGCAGGTATAGGGTTTCTCTAGAGCAGACTGGTGCATAACCTCAACCTTTAGAAGTCAGATTGCTGGCCTGTAGCTGTTGCTGACAGTGCAATAGAGTCAACAATTTATTTCATGTCCTCTTATGTGTATTAAAAGGCTGGAAACATAATCTCCCCCCAGACCACTGCAGATACGGAACAAATCACACAAAATACTATCAATACAACATAACACAACTAGCTGTACCTCTCACATTCCCAGTAAGCCCAGATTGATTGATGAATATAAATTTCTAGGTGGAAGCCATATTAACTGCCTGAATGTGGGCTCATGATGACAGAAGGATGCTTTAGTCCATTTCATGATTTAATGTATTTGCTTAGAGGCTGTTCCTGGCACCATTCATTTGACTGACATAGTGCTCAAATCACATCAGTCTTACCACACTGGTACTTAGCATCACATTGTTAGCCTGATTTCAATAGAAATTATTTGATACAAAGAACTCACTATAGTATTTGCAGGCAGTGGAGAAGTGTAGGTGTTCCAACAGATGAAAGTATGATTTTTCACTATTTCTTCTATTAATGACAATCAAAGTTGCATTCTTAAAATAGGCCTTTAGAGGATGCCAGATAATAATTGTAGCAACCATTTGTGGATCTCTTGTCATGCACCACACCCACTTTTTCATGAATATTGATTGAATACTGACAAAATGGTTCTGCATTGTATTGAAACTAAATTATGAATGTCTGTATTTCTTCATCTTTCCTTAAACTTCTTTGACTTGCTGGTAAGAAATACAGATTATCAACTTTGTATGAAGCATATTGTCTTCCAGTTTTCTGTCTTGAGAGGTAGTCAAACCATCTTCAGTCTAAACAATTGGGTGTCTTAAGTGTTTTCTGAATTCAAAGGTTTTAAGAATTGGAAAGGTTTATCTATGTTAAGTGTAAATACTAATGTCACAGTATTAAAATTTGCCACCAAACAAAAAATTGGTTTTATGTCCTCTGAGCGTTCTTATTTGAAATACCGAAAATCTATAAGTCTCTAAGCACTGAAGATACTGACTCATGTATTTGTCAGAGACAGAAATTGAGTAGGGGATAATCTCCTTTCCCTTTAGAATTTTACAATTTCTTGCTCCTTACTCTTTATGCTGTGTGATAAGAGTACAACTCTACCACAGCATGGGAAACTCTGTATTGTCACAATCCAAAAAGATGTACTTAAGTGTTGACTATTAATTGTGCCAGAAACAAAGCTAAATTGGTTCTCAAAAATTACTCTTACATGTATTTATTTAACCAAAATGTAAGAAGCTATTTATAGATAAACCACATTTTTTAGGACAACAAATATGGCTCCAGCTAAATATGATATAAGGAAATTGGAGTCGTAACCTGTGTTTCTGCAGCCCCTGTCCTGTCGTGAAAAAAAAAAAAATAACATGGGTAATAAGAGATAATTGTTGTAATCTGTAAAGCATGCCTTCTGTAAAACATGGATAGAAAATCTTTAATATTTCAGGACCGCACTTCTCAAGTCCTTCCTGATGTCTCTTGTTCCTGGAAATATCCAAGAGCAACACTCTTGGGAGTGCTCCAGAGGGAGGTAACATGGAAATAAGTAGCTAAGATCTGACTCATAAACAATGGGCTACTGAGTTGTGGCTATCTAATTTTTTTAAAGATAGCCAAAAGTCTTTACTTACATCCAGCATTAAAATGGAATTATATCATTTTCTTCCAAGATCAAGTGGAGACATCACCATTCCCATTTTGCAGATGCATAAACAAGCTCAGAAAAGATAATAAAGGCATCCAGCGTACCACAGCTGGGAAGTGTGGCAAGTTAGATTTAAAAGCAAATCATTAGGGAATAAGAAAGGGAGTGAGTGAACAATTGAGAGATAATATAATTAAATATTAAAAGGAAATGTGTCATCTTGATAACCCAATGATGTAGCAAAATCTCCAGAAATACTTCCTAATATTTAAATATGTAGGGAAGCAGAGATTTTTCCATGCTGTAATTCTTCTTAAATTTAATCTTTATTTATAGCTCTTATTAATATGGTAGCAATATGGAAAATTAATGTTTGAGACTTCCTTCTTTTTTCTTTCTTTTAGAAAAGGAAAAGCATTCAGTGTTCAGGTGACTTGCGCTAAAGATAAAAGGATGAAAAAATGGAAGCTGTGGAAACTTTCTCAGGTCTTATTGGAAATTATATTGCATCACCAAGTTTTCTGGTTTACAAAACAATGGCATAGTAAAACTATGTTTTAAATGCTGTACCAGCTAACATAATTAGCCTACTTTACAGATAGGGAATCTGAGGTCCAGAGAATGAAGTTACTCAACTAAGGTCACATAGGTATTTAATGATAGATCTAGGGTTCTATTCAGTGTATCATGATTACAATGTCTGATTTCTTTTCCTTAATATTGTCCATATCCTCTCATTAGGCCATTCCTCTTAGCAGCTACAAATTTGTAGATGATGTATTTCATAATTAAATGTGGTTAAACAAATTAAAATTTCCACCTAGACCAGAAGGTCCTACAAACAAATGTTTCCAATTAGCATTGTCTGTGCAGCCAGTAAAGGTGTGAAAATGGACAAGGTTAAAACTGGCATAATAGCTATTTGAAGAATGGTTAAATAGACCAAAGCTGTTGCCCTTTTGCTATCTCCCAAAACAGTGTGATTCTGTTCTCTTCTGAGCCTAGAAAATATCTAACAGTCATCATTTGTTGTAAAATTTATGTGCAGATTTTTGCAAACTAAGATTAATAGACAATGAAGGAAGGGCTGATCTGAGTGTATGAGTATAGATATATAGATATATAAAATATATGTGTCGGGGCGGGGTATGTTGTTTTTCTGATCACTGACTTTTGAAAACAGAAAACTCCTTACTATCTAAAGGAATACATCCAAAATGGTGAAGTGTCAAGTGGTATGATTTGGTTGAGATGCACAAATGTTCATTGAAGACCTGATGGGTTTCCAGTTAAATAACTGAAGATATATAAGACATAGTATCTACTTTGCATTCATATTTTTGCAAGCAGGGATCCCTGACTTCTTTGCCTCTAATCATTTCAAATTAGTAAATCAGGAAATCCCAAAATCTGTTGGGAAGGACTGTTAGAAAAGGTTAGGTCCTAAAAGCATGGAAGCAAATCTGGCTCTGCCACTTTCCCACTGTATTTCCTTGGTAAATTTTTAAAATTTCGATAAACTTCTTACCTAGAGTGACTGTATTTTCTGATCACAGAGAAGTCCTGGCTTATACTTGTTGTCTTGGATTAATTAACAAGACCTTCCTCTTTTCCTTTCAAGAGCTTCTCATTTTCTGTGATAAATTATATGATGACATGTCAACTTCAGAATGGTTGTAAGAATTAAATGAACATATGTGGCTGTGTGTATAAAAAAAACTTGACAAATGTATAAATGGAGGTTTAAAATAATAAATCCAATAAATGAATGTAAGATTAATGAAGAATAAAGATTTTATTAGTATTTTAAGATATAACCTTTTCAGCATAGTCACAAGCTCTTTCCAAGATCTTGGATTAATTTTTCATAGTATGAACATATGGCAAGTGTTTTTCCTAATATCATTATGTGGCAGAAATAGATCCCATGTCCAAATAAATATATTTCATGGATCCAGTGACATTAATTTACTTTTTATTTACTTTGAAGTCATTGGGATACAAAGAAATATAACATTGTAAATTCAAATGTTTTCTTTGCAAACCAAAGGGCTTTGTGATCACTTATTTCTTTCTCTTCCACCAGAAGATGAGTAGCATGTAATATTCTCTCTGAATCACATATGAAAAAACAGGCCTTACTTCTCAAACGGCAGAGCCCTAGAGGATTATTCCGCTCGAATAACCACTTGCGAAAATATCTCTACAAGACAATGCAACTTGAAAAAGAAGACCCAAGGTGACCCCTTAATTACTAACATTAGAACTCAAAGCTCTTGGAGATCTAGGGGTTTTTCACTTTACTACTTAGCTAAATAGGTTAAGATTATAGAATAACCTAAACAAACTCAGTATTGATATTGTTTGTGGAATATGGAAAAATATTTTCCAAAGTATTAAGTGGCAGCCTTAAAGGATCCACTAAGACAAAAGGCAAAATGGACCCCTCATCCTCTGACCTGTGCAGCAATAAGCTAGGTTTATGGCTTGCCTGCTCACCTCAGGAAGTGGTAATAGCAGCCATTATTTTCTGTAGAAGCAATGTCTGTAACCATGTCATCCTCTGATAAATCATACCAATTGCATCTTATTATCACACCGATGGCTCAATTAACTCACATCACCACTCAATTTATCAAATTAAAAAGGAAGGGTTTTGTGTGTTCTAATAATTGTTTCATTAACATAAAACTAGTTAAGAACCAAGAAGCTTCAGATCCAGATTCATAATGTCTTTATGCAGTTTTGTTTTGATTTTGCTCTGATAGTCGTACACTGACACATCTTGTGTTCTATTAGTTGTCATTATTATTCTTTCATTAACATACATATGGCTATTGAATGTGGCAGGTTTTCACAGAAGACAAACACAATATTACAGAACAAAATGGTGACCATAATTTTGAAGATCTGGGCATTTTTTAAGCATTATAAAAGCTTTAAAATAAGCACTGTCATCAGTTCAGTATGGAAGTGGTGTCCTAACGAAAGAGATATGTTAAATTAATATATTCAATGAGTTTTAAGATTAGAGAGTAAGGTATTTCAGAGTAAATTTTAAATGATTCTTAGAACTTTTCATCTAACTAGAACAGAAATTTCTGTTGTTTTATATAAATAAATCAGGTGAAATATGTATTTCGGAGGGATTGCCCAGCGAAAATTAATTTTGGTAATTTTAAGTCAGATAGTTAGAGAATGTCAGCCCTACTTTAATCATTTCACAGCAACTTCTTCCAAGTAGAGTTGTACAATCATGTGTTTAAATTAAACTGATCACTACACACTAACAATAATCAATGTTATATTGTCCCATGCATATCAATTGTCACAACTCTTTCACATTATTTTACCCTTACAGCAACTACATAAGTTAAATATGATCCTTCCCATCTTACAGTAGGAACCAAGGGTCACAGGCGTTATATTACCCAAGTTGAGTCATCATTGTATGTGTCCATGCCAAGACTAAAGTATAGATAGTCTACTTAAAAGACACTGGCCTTGAAATCAGAAAACCAGCTTCACTGTTTATTAATTGAGATAGCATAATTTAGTTAAAATCTGATTGCCATGTTTCTCATCTCTAAAGTGAGGCTTCTACCACCCAACATAATGAGTGTGTTAAATAAAACGTGTGAGTAAAAGCACTTGGCACATTGCATACACCCTCAAAAAATATCCTTTATTTCTCCTGGTGTGATGCCTTGCTACCTTCATTTACTTAAACACTGTCAAATGGAGGTGGCCATGTGGGTCATGTTTCTGGTAACACCTACAACTGATTCTATGCTGGTCTCTTTTCATCCTAATCCATTCCTCTGTTTATGCCAATGGTAATCATTGAGAATGGCACTTTGACTCTCTCTACTTGGATAACCATAAACCCAAGATTCCTCATACAGAATTTATCTCATTCTTACCCTATTGACTGTTATTTAGACTTTCTATTCTCTAATCAGGCCATATCTTCATATAATTCGGAAGTTTTAAAACAGCTTTTATGTCTTTTTTATTTAATTCTCACAACAGCCCAAGAATATAGGTATCCCTTCTCTCAGTTTGGACTAATTTTATCACTATTACCATAGTCTCAGAGACTCTATCCCTTCTCTCAGTTTGGACTAATTTTATCACTATTACCATAGTCTCAGAGACTCAGAACATTCATGCATTTTCACCTCTTCTCTACCTGGTTATCTGAATCCAATTAGGCATGAAATCCTGTCCTGCCAATTTCAGCTTTGAATTGTCTTTCACAGTTTATTCTTTCTTTATATTTCCACTTTCCCTACTTTATTTTAGGCCCTTTGGTTACATAGCTGGACTGCTGTAAAAAAACTTTTCGATTTGTCATTCTGCCTCCAATAACTCCCTGTATCAACCTCTTCATGTTTATTCCTAGGTAAACCTTCTAAAATAGTACTTCAGTCATGTCATCCCTATTCTCAGGGCCTGAGGGTATCTTCCTGTTGCTTTCAAGACCAAGTCTAAATTCTTTAGCACAACATCAAAGGTCTGTCCTCATTTTTGTAATTTTCTCTCCCCATGTGTCCATATCAAATAGGTCTACTGTTATTTCCAAGAAATATCTTGCAGTTGTGTAACTCTGGAATTTTATTCTCCTCATATTTCCTCTTATAGGTACTTTGCTTCTTCTCTCATACTTTTTTACACTCTTTTTTTTTTTTTTTTTTTTTTTTTTTGAGAGAGGGTCTTGCTCTGTTGCCCAAGCTGGAGTGCAGTGGTGCAATCTCAGTTCACTGCAGCCTCCACCTCTCAAGTAGTTGGGGCTACAGGCGTGCACCACCATGCCCGGCTAAATTTTGTATTTTTAGTAGAGATGGAGTTTCACTATGTTGGCCAGGCTGATCTCAAACTCCTGACTTCAAGTGTTTCTCCTGCCTCGGCCTCCTAAAGTGCTGGGATTATAGGCATGCGCCATGGCAACTGGACCTTCTCCCACACTTTCTAAAAGTAACTTGTTCTTCCAAGTCTTATGGAGATTCCATGTCTTCCATGAAGTCTTAACTAACTAAAAGTGTTTATCTCCTCACCAGTTCAACTCATCTACATAATTGGTTCTGTGGACTATGCATACTTCGGGAGGCACATTGTTCATCTCTCTCTCGTGTCTTAAACTGGATTTTCCGAAACCCTGTCTTTGGCTCCTCATAGAATTAGCTTTTACATATACCTGCAGAGCCATCCTTACTCTGTAGGTCCTAGGCTGGGAGGGAAAAAAAAGAAAGAAAAATCTATTGAGTTTTGTATCCTCTCCAGATTCTGAACTAAAATGAAGGGGAACACAACCTAAACTAACATCTTGGGCCATGGATTAATTAAAAATCCATTTTGCAGATAACAAGAACCATCTAGGCTCATGAAATCTTTCAGCTTTCTGACATAGCTGGAAATGCTTTTATTTATTTTAATTTTATAATTATCAAATGAAAAGTAAGAAAAACTCTCTACTTTTGTTAAGACCTGACACTGGAATCATACAGCTGGTAGCAAAGTTAGTTATCATCTAATCCAAATCTTAATAAAATGTATTACTCTTCTAAACATGAGACTTCCATGATTCAGAAACACTGCTATTAAATATGAAACACAAACTACATAAGCTAGATTCTATTTTAGCAGAATAAAAATTGACATCATATCTATTTTTTCATTCTGCCCTGTTTTCTTTCGTTTGCCTCCCACTTATCCACCTCCTTCTTTCCTCAACTCTCACACCTGTAATCCCAGCATTTGGGAGGCTGAGGCAGGCGGATCATGAGGTCAGGAGTTTGAGGCCAACCTGGCAAACATGGTGAAACCCTGTCTCTTTTAAAAATACAAAAATTAGCTGGGCATGGTGGTACACACCTGTAATCCTAGCTACTTGGGAAGCTGAGGCAGGAGAATTGTTTGAACCCGGGAGGCAGAGGTTGCAGTGAGCCGAGATCACGCCACTGCTACACTCCAGCCTGGGCAACAAAGCAAGACTCTGTCTCAAAACAAAACAAAACAAAACAAAACAAAACTCTAAGGACTGTGAGTTTCATTAATCTCAAACTCCCATACTAACTATCACATAGAATGTCCCCATGAAAACATGCAAATTAAATTGCAAACAACAATGCATCTAGCTAAACAAATAAAGAAGAGATGCTCAATGTATGCATCTTCAAAATGAAAGAAGATTATAAGCATGAGCCACCATACCCAGCCTATGCCTTAATTGAAAGTAAGGTACTCTCAATTAACGTATAGGCTGGGTAAGACTGGGTATGGTGGCTCATGCTTGTAATCCAACACTTTGGGAGGCTGAGGCAGGTGAATCACTTGAGCCCAGCAGTTTGAGATCAACCTTGGCAACACAGTGAAACCTTGTCTCCACCAAAAAAAAAAAAAAAAAAAAAATACAAAAAGTAGCCAGGTGTGGTGGTGCATGCCTGTAGTTTCAGCTACTTGGAGGGCTGAGGTGGGAGCATCTCTTGAACCTAGGAAGTCAAGGCTACCGTGAGCAGAGATCCTACCACTGCACCTCAGGCTGGGTGGCAAAGTGAGACCCTGACTCTAAAATAAAATGAAAGAAGGTATAACTCCCTTACAAAGGACAAAAAATCAAATTGTTATTTCTATCATGTGAACTCTAATTATAAGAGGGAATAATTAGCATCAGGATCTATTACCAGTCTTTTAATTTGTGGCGGAAATTAGCCTAACACTCAGCACTGACTAGTTTACTCAACAATAATGTCAGACGGTTTGACAGCAGTACAGCTATTCACAAGTAAAAGAGAGAAGAGTCAACGCCATTACCTAGTCAGTTTGAGAAAAGACTCGTAATTTTCTGTCACTTAGTTCTCATCTCTATCTTGAGCCGTAAAAGAACCCTTGTTAACTATGACGAAAGTGGTTGATGATCTCAGACAAGGCCTATCTAGTGAATCTCTAAGCTTCCACATTCACTGACTTGCTTCTTCAAGGGCCACTGCTGAATCAAATACTCGGTAGGAATATTTCCAGTAGCTCTATCAAGATCATTTTAAGAATAATTTTAAGCCTGTATGTTAGATACTATTTTGACAAGTTGCTACGGCTTTGCTGTTACCCTGACTGTGCCATTTTCTTCACATCTCTCAAGTGAGAAATCACCAGAGATCTAACCAGTGATTTAGCGTTCGTGCGTGCGGGAGAGGGGCTTGAATGGTTCATTAACGTAGGTTGATTCCCACTCCTGCTGCCTTTGATTCTGGTTTTCATATAAGCTTCCTATCTGTGTGACTGCCACGGGCATAACCTGAGCACAGAGCTGGCAGCTGAGAAACCAGAAAGTTATTTTTCAATCATGTATAGGAAGCCTCATTATTTAGACCAAAATTATAATAATAATAAATGTAACTTCTTCATATCACCCAAGTGACTGTCTTGAGTGTGTTGTTTATAAGTCATGGTCAGCCTGTAAAGATCTCTCTGGTTAGGTATAAAATTAAAAGTGATTTTGTGTTAAGATCCTTTTTATACATTTATATTAAAATTCTTTTTCCAGAAGAGCTAACAATTATTTTGTATGACTAACAGAGAATTGCAACAGTTTTTGTTGTGTTGACACTGAATGACTTATGATGCTGAAAAACTAGTGAGGAAACAAAATAAGATGGCCAAAGCAGGGCAATCTGGATTTTATGTATCAAAAACACTTGATGGTATGAGTCTTCCCAGAGAAGCAGTGGCTAGCTTAGTGGATAAACCAAGAGATAATGAAAAGGAATAGTGTCATAAAAGATGCTTTTAAAATCCATTTGTATCTTGTCCTCAATGGCAAAGTACTGCTTGGAGTATTTTTGTTTTGTTTTATTTTTTAACAGAAGGGATGAAAAGGTATCTTTTTGTAGTAGCTCAGTGAGGTACCTCAGAAAAGTTGGAAATGAGCCTAAGGCACCAATACTCGCCCAAAAGTCCCTGGTCTAACAGCACAAGAGGGTTCCCACTAGGCCCAGCACTCATGAGTGCTGCATTAGATCTCTGGGCTTTAAGGTGGTTCACAGCAAAACACACAGGCAGCAAAAGATAGAGGCGCTGATACACTCTCACATTTCAGTGCTAATTAGGGAAGGGCAAGGCATGCACCCTGGTGTCCTGGAACAGACAAAGAACATTAGTGAAATCTGAATAAATGCTGCAATTTAGTTAATAGCATTTTACCAAAGTTAATTTCTTAGTTTTGACAGATGTACCATGTTGACATGAGAAGAAGCTGGATGGAGTATTAATGAGAACTCTCGTACTATCTTTGCAACTTTTCTCTTAATCTAAAATTATTCCAAATTAAAATGGTAACAAAAGAGAGCAAGAACAGTAGTTCTTGATTCCTCTTCAGCTATTGGGTTGTTGTTATAGGAGACAGGTAAGAGCTACGATGCAGTTATCACTCAGTAACATATCCCATCAGCACATACAGAAATTATAACACCAATAATTTATATAACTGAAAAAGTAAAAGACAATTGGCTATCACTAGGCTGAGTCACACAACTACTCACAACAGAGTTTCATTTTCCTATAACACTCTAACCCCATCATTTTGTCTGAAAAAGATAAGCTCTATGTTCTAGGTCACATTTAATTAAATTAATTAAGAGTCCACATTTTATACAAGCCATTATTCAGAATGTGCATGAGTTCTGTGACTATTTACAAATTAGGGAAAATATAAAATTGACCCTATATGCAACCATTAAATAGAGATGTAAGGCCGGGCGCGGTGGCTCAAGCCTGTAATCCCAGCACTTTGGGAGGCCGAGATGGGCGGATCACGAGGTCAGGAGATCGAGACCACCCTGGCTAACACGGTGAAACCCCGTCTCTACTAAAAAATACAAAAAACTAGCCGGGCGAGGTGGCGGGCGCCTGTAGTCCCAGCTACTCGGGAGGCTGAGACAGGAGAATGGCGGGAACCCGGGAGGCGGAGCTTGCAGTGAGCTGAGATCCGGCCACAGCACTCCAGCCTGGGCAACAGAGCGAGACCCCCTCTCAAAAAAAAAAAAAAAAAAAAATAGAGATGTAATGTTTAGAAGATTCAAATTCAACAAAAAAAGAACAACTTCCAGAGAAAGATTGAAACTGTCCTGAATTATTCTGTCGTCCAGATCTGCTTTATCATTGCTCGCTGGGGGATTTTTGCGGACTTCTTAACTGCCCTATGCTTCCGATTCGCTACCGAAAAAAAATGGAGCTGCTAATAGGATCTGGGTCCAAAGTTTGACCAAAAAAAAAGTGAGATAACGTAGGCACATTCTTGACAAAGTAAGCATTCTGTCACTTTTTATTAGGGTTTCAACATCACTTGGAATCCCAGGGCTGTTCACATAAAGGCTGCCTGTAAAAGCAGACAGTACTTGGCCAGGTGTGGTGGCTCACACCTATGATCTCAACATATTCGGAGGTCAAGGCGGGAGGATTGCTGGACACCAGGAGTTCCAGACATGCCTAGGCAACAAAGTGAGACCCCCAGCTCTACAAAAAAATAGAAATAATTGGCTGGTCATGGTGGTGCATGTCTGTAGTCCCAGTTACTCCGGAGGCTGAGCTGGGAGGATAGCTTGAGCCTGTGAGGTCGAGGCTGCAGTGAGCTGTCATCATGCCATCGTACTCTAGCCTGACAGAGTACAGTGTCTCAGAATACTCTTTTAAAAGTAGACAGTACACAGATGGGCATTGGTCTAAACTTCAGGCCCTGAACTACTCTGTTTCTTCTAACTAGCACAAAACTGCTGATAAATAGGATTGCTGCACGAAGCAAGCCAATACAGTGGGCAGATGTTAGATGAGTCCAAATTACAGTTGAACAAAAGTTAGGGTATATTTCAATGCTGAGTCCTTCATATTTTTTCATATTTGTCTCAATCTTGTGGTACTTTGTAAAACTAACGGTTGCTGACAATGCAATGAATAATTTGCCAGTGTAAACTCGAGCTGCAAACTGAATGGATAATCTGTCCACTTTCCGTTACTTGGGTTGGGCTGATGTGCCAAAATAGAATATAGAGTTTGTAGATAATACATTCAGAATTTAAAATTTTAAGATAAAGAGATGATGCCAGTATTCTGCTTGGGACATTAAACAGTAGGTGTTTGACTTTCTGGGTGGGTGGACACATGCTGCTTGGGAGGTCACCACTTCCTGAACTAGAGCCTTCAGAGGCATCTCTAACCTCCAGGGGCAGCATCACAAGAGTTTTACATGCTAATTGGCAGACTCTATGAGGTCACTCCCTAAAGCACCGCTTCCTTGTGGAATGTACAGACAGTGTGCCAGGATCAGCCAGACCACCTGTGGGCGGGGGAGGAACAGTACTGGGGGGAAGTGTGGAGGCACCAGCTCTTAGAGCCGTCTCTTCCCATCCTGTTTGTAGCTGAAATGCACAGCCTTAACACACTATTCTGCTTAATCAATTCTGCCATCTAGTGGCTACTTTCCATCTTACTACTTTTCCTTTCCGACTTGCCCTGTCTGATACAATCGAGGGACAGATAGGGATGCTGAAAGTCTGGGATGCCAGTTGGTTGTGGGTAGGGAAGGGGGGAGGGAAATTGTAACCCTCCCATAAGAAAAGTAATCATTGGATGAAAAGCAGGAGAGGTTCTTGGGGCCTTACCTCCAGAAAACCAAGCAGACAGGAGTCGTGCTGGGCTATGTGGCTTCAGATCAGCAGAGAGAACAGCAGGCTCACAGACCACATGTTAAGGGAAAATCCAAAAATCTTCAAAGACCTTCCAATGCCAAAAATCTGTGATGAAAATCCCCCTGAGTCTCAACCACCTTTGAAGGCAGCCTCTTGTTAGCCCTGCCCCCTCCTTTCTCTGAGAGCTGGGTGTGCCCCTCCTCTGGGCCCCAAGCTGAGTTTTTTTTTTTTTTTTTTTTTTTTTTTTTGAAGAAAAAGAAAGGTTATTTGTACTCCTGCAGACATATAGGGGAGAGATGCAGTTACTTATAGCTCAAAACCCTTTGCCTTTGAATGCAATTTACTTACCTTGTGTCTGCAAACTGATATTAATGGATTACCATATATCTTAATCATCAAATTAAGATAATGCACTAATAAAGATATCATCTGATAATTGAGACTGCTGCATGTTTCATATTGCCATCAGAGAGTAAGTGTAGAAGTCTTTGGGATGTAATATTGAGTGAGGAAGTAATTATTTCCATGATTGCTGATGCTCTTCCAGAACACTGATTTAAAGAAACAAAAAACAAGCAGTGAAACGTTTATTTGAAGATAAAAATAAAATTGTGTTGTGGACCGGGCGCGGTGGCTCAAGCCTGTAATCCCAGCACTTTGGGAGGCCGAGACGGGCGGATCACGAGGTCAGGAGATCGAGACCATCCTGGCTAACGCGGTGAAACCCCGTCTCTACTAAAAATACAAAAAACTAGCCGGGCGAGGTGGTGGGCGCCTGTAGTCCCAGCTACTCGGGAGGCTGAGGCAGGAGAATGGCATAAACCTGGGAGACGGAGCTTGCAGTGAGCTGAGATCTGGCCACTGTACTCCAGCCTGGGTGACAGAGCAAGACTCCGTCTCAAAAAAAAAAAAAAAAATTGTGTTGTCAACCAGTATATTAGGATTTCCCACAGCATTTCAAACAAGCCTGGAATTCAACAGAAACTTTATAAATTTGTGTTACCACTGACCCGAAAGCAACCTGAAACTTTCCCCAAGAATCAGTATGTTGAATGCTGCAAAACAGAAACCTTGGCAACATTTTTCTTGTTATAAACTAAATGCCAGTTATTGGTGAAACATTCAAGAGACTAGAGAAAAGTATAAATTAAAAACGATAGTCAAAAAAATAATATCACTTTCGCTCCTTCGACTTAAATATTGTTGACACATACATATTTTATACTAACCATTTGATTGTCTTAGTACTGAGGTAGTTCTTTCTGTTTCTACTGACTTTCCCTCATGTTATCATTTCCTTATGTAGTTTATAATTTTTATCGTGAGCTCATCTTAAGTTAGTATTTTATTACTGTTGTTGTTTTATATGATTGTCTCCCCCGAGGGGTTCTTGTGTGCCCTCTTCTTATGGAATAGTCCCTATATTTGCTGTCGCAGAATGCCCCAGAGACTTTGCTGGTTTCAGATATTCCATTAGTTTTTCTGCTCAGGAATCATATACAACATGGATGTAAAAATTTGGACTTCAGAATTGAGGTTTTGATTTCTCCTGGGAGGTGTATTTATTTGCCTAGAGAAAAGCTTTCTTAGCTTTTCCCAGAGCTGTTCTTTAAGAAAGAACCTTTAAGAAAGGGGCAACCCCGGGAGGTGGAGGTTGCAGTGAGCAAAGATTGTGCCATTGCACTCCAGCTTGGGCAACAAAGAGTGAAACTTCATCTAAAAAGAAAAGAAAGAAAGAGAAAGAAATAAAGAAGGAAGGAAGGAAGGAAGGAAGGAAGGAAGGAAGGAAGGAAGGGAGGGAGGGAGGGAGGGAGGGAGGGAGGGAGGGAGGGAGGGAAAGAAAGAAAAGGGGCAACCCTTCCAGGCCTAACTATGTCTCAGGCCTCATGGCATGGTTTCCCTGTTGGACGTATATTTGATTATCAATATCCCAAGAACCAGAGCCCTAATTCATATGCTTACACTCTGCCTATGGTTAACCTCCTTGACTCTGCAACTAGACATTTTCCTTCTAACTCATCTTCAGATTTTTACTAAAGCAATATTGTTTTATTTTATATAGCATTTCACAAGTTTTAGTGGAAAGTGGCTCACACTAGGTCAGTATACCATATTGCTGGAACTCAAGTATTTTCCTGTCTACATATACTGTTTCATATAGTTGAAATAGTACGCCACATCCTCACACCAAATTCTCGCTAAATTAGAGTAAAAAATAAGTTCGGTCATTCAACCCCTTCAAAGCTTCCAGGGTTAAACTCCTGCTCCATCTGTTCTTTTACTTAGAGACAACCAGCACTACCATCTGTTTTGAACATGTTTTATAGTAAGTGTTGTGGTCACTGAAAATTTATATTTATTAAGAATCATTATGGTATAAAAGTACCGAAATGTAGAAATAACTCACTTAACATTCTTACAGCAAGGCACTCACTCTGCAGTTGTAGAGAGTTGTAGAGTATTATATTAAAATCCATGAACTCAATATTTTAGATCTGAAAACTACCTTACAAACCATTTACAATAACCAACTCTTATAACTGAGAAAACTAGGCCCTAAGAGTTCAAGAACAACGTCCTAAGGTCTCCGCAAAACCTCTACCAAAATGGCACCAAGGCACTGTGTACTGTTCAGAATCAACTCAACACTCCAATGTAAAATAAGTATCTGGATAATCTCCTTATGAAACTTATTAATAAATCTTAAGGCGACTATCTGGAATGAACAGTTATCAGCTGGACTGAGTGACGCATGCCTATACTCCTAGCACTTTGGGAGGTCGAGGTAGGAGGATGACTTGAGCCCAGCAGTTCAAGACCAGCCTGGGCAACATGGCGAGACCTTGTCTCTACAAAAAATAAAAATAAAAATTTTAGCTGGGCATGGTGGTGTGCACCTGTAGTCCTAGCTACTCCTGAGGCTAGGTGGGAGGATCCCTTGAGTCCAGGAGTTCAAGGCCACAGTGAGCCAGGATTGTGCCACTGCACTCCAGCCTGGGTGACAAAACAGAACCCTGTCTCAAAAAAAAAAAAAAAAAAAAAAATTGTCTATGTAACTTATAACACTTTTCATTTTAATTTTGTAATATGTTAGAGTCCACTTACATTGTCAGCAGTTCTAACAGTTTCATAATTTACTTTTAAAATTCCAACATAATTAATGGAATCCTGACTAAAGCCAAATAAGAGTCTTTGTAAACTAATACAAAACATTTTGTAGCTACAGGTGTAAATGTTTTATCAACATTTTATTATGTTGCTAAAATCTCTGAATATATGAATCACATAAATTTTTTCTTCCTCATTTTATTCTTTGTTTTACTTTTATGTCACTTGTGTTTCTTTTTTATGTTTTGTTTGTTCCAGTGTGGATTTTATGAGAACACAGAATCTTTTGAAGGTGGCTTGACAAGCTAGAGCAGTACATTTTGCTAGAAATGGTACTTTAACCCCTATTGCCCTGCCACAAGAAGATCATGGATCTCAGTGACAGAGGTTTTTGTTCACAAGGATCTCAGGATATTTTGTCTTTTCCCCCAAGTGACTTGATCTTTTTTTCCAGAGAATTTGAAGATAATTAGTTAAAACTTTTTATTGGTAACTTTTTGTCTGTAGACAAATATAAAAACCCTGTACATGTCAGAAATGCAGAAATAATATCAGCAACAAGGTTTAAATAGATTGACTGTTCATTCTGAGTATCTGAAAAGAATACATAAACAATGATTTTCCCGAGGGCCAATGCTAATGTTGGGTTAGAATGACAATCTAAAATTCATTTGGTATTTAGATTAGGGTAGATATTAGTTCCTCCCACAAACACATAACCCCCTGGCAGGCATTTTGAATTTACACTCATTCAAGAGGTGATATTTAAGATGTAGTGTTTTCAAAAACTGGCACAAACATTAGATAACTACTATGTCAAAAGGCACATTGATATTAAAATGCTACAGGAGGTCTGGCTCTCCAAGCTTTGGTTTTGGTGAGCAATACATGCCAGATGTTTCAGAGAAAAGCATAAAATCTACATTATGTGCCTAATTGTACTGTATTACATAACAGGGATGGAGATTTTTTCTTTCCCCTGACTGCAGCTGGTGATAACAATATGCCCCAGAGCAGGAAAGAATCAAGCACCCTCAATACAGCTCTTCTCTTCAGTGTGCTTCTTCTGGAAGGGTGGGGAACAATTTTAGCTTCAAAAATCTCCACATATACAGACAATAGCAAATACTCTCAATATAACAAAGTATATGGATAGGGACTAAACTACTCGACCAACTAGAGTAGACCTCTACTGTAGAAAATGAATTGGAGAAAGAACTTGGCAGTAAATCCTATACTATTGCAGATCTACACACTGGATAAACTATGTTCATAAGGGGATATGACTGGGACTCCGAAAAGTCCCTGGCATTAATGAGGATCTTGCCCAGTTAAAATATGTCATAGAATTAAGCTGGCCACAATAGGCTTTTTTTCTCTCATTATGTCAGAGGCTGGTCATACAAAGGAAGGAGTGGAGGAGTGAAAACTGTTAAAATGGAGTAATCACGTTTTGCTCTTCAAAACTTAAATCCACGATTGACCAATGAAAAGATAAAAGGAGCAGAGTCTTTCAGTCTTGCTACCTTCTACATTCCTACCTAGAAATACAGTATTTGTACATCAGCAAAGAATACTACCTAGGCATGGGTCTATTATACTTTATTGTACCTTATGCATAATTTTTGGATGTAAAATGTTTGGAGTTACTCACGTGTTTTTCTTCCTGTTAACACCTATCACATAGGACGTCTACTAGGCAAGTCAAATCTTTAGAGTAAATTACATTCCATATACTATATTCAAATGTGTAAGATAACACCTGTCTCCAAAAAGGAATTCTATTATTACTAAAAGAGATTTATTAAACTTAGTCTTTTCTTCAAAAAAGTATTTTTCCATTCTAAATCATTATCATATAAAATTATATTTAAGTACCCAACTCCTAGGAACTCAAAATTATCAATCTCTACTTATTTATTGATAGATAGAAAGTAGTTACTGGTTTTTTTTGTTTGTTTGTTTGTTTGTTTGTTTGTTTTGAGACGGAATTTCGCTCTTGTTGCCCAGGCTAGAGTGCAATGAAGGGATCTCGGCTCACCGCAACCTCGGCCTCCTGGCTTCAAGTGATTCTCTTGCATCAGCCTCCCAAGTAGCTGGGATTACAGGCACACGCCACTACGCCTGTCTAACTTTGTAATTTTAGTAGAGACGGGGTTTCACCATGTAGGTCAGGCTGTGTCCGGAGCTGCGCGCCCCGGCCATAGCAAATAATAATTAATGATTAAACGCCCGAGCTCTATTCCTTTCCACCTTCTACCTCCTCCCTAGATTTGTTGTTTCTCTTTTGTATCAATACCTCATAAAAGATGGCGCTCTTCCTGTTTTTTCTTCACCTGTTTTTCCCCCGCGCCGCGAAAATTGTTACTTTGTAGCGCAGGCACCATCCTGCGCCCGGGAAAATTACCAACTGACAGCGCAGGCGCAACATGACGTCCGACCAGAGAAACCAATACCTACCTAGCCACACCCTCCGCGATGAGATCATCTCCGCCTCTGGCCCAACCCCTTCCCCTCCAAGTGTATATAAGGCATTGCATTACCGCCATTAAACGAGACTTGATCAGAGCACTGTCTTGTCTCCATTTCTCGTGTCTCTTGTCCCCCAAATTCCCACTCCCTCCTCCAGGGCCTGCTTCGACGATCCCGCGGGCCGGGATACGTGGCGCCCGAACAGGGACCTGGAAACGAGGGACTCCGTGAGGAAGAGGACGCCAAAGGACGGTCGACCGCTAACCCAGACAAAAGGAGTAAAACTCTTCCGATCACCGCGGGAACCTGCCGCGTCTGAATCGAAGGTAAGTGGCGCGTCCGAAATGGGACAAGAATTAAGTCAGCATCAGATCTATGTAGGACAATTAAAAGAGGCTTTAAAGATACGAGGAGTAAAGGTTAAAGGTAATGATTTGTTTAAGTTTTTTGATTTTGTAAAAGACACTTGCCCTTGGTTCCCACAGGAAGGAACTATTGATATTAAAAGATGGCGTAGAGTAGGGGATTGTTTTCAGGACTATTATAATACTTTTGGGCCAGAAAAAATTCCTGTGACCGCCTTCTCTTATTGGAACCTCATTAGAGATTTAATAGATAAGAAAGAGGCCGATCCGCAAGTCATGGCTGCGGTCGCTCAGACAGAGCATATTTTAAAGGTTAGCTCCCGCTCTAACCTCGCAAAGCCTCCGCAAGATACGGAGGAGGATCTCATTTCCCTCGAAAGTGATCATGAGGAAATTAAGTCTCCTTCAGTAACAGATAAAGAAATGCCACACGAAAACAAACCAAAAAAATACCCAATTTTACAGATGCTTCAAAAAGAGGAGGAAATTAATAAGCCTAATCAATCAGACATAAATTGGGATGATTTAGAGGAAGAGGCAGCTAAATATCACAACCCTGATCTGCCTCCCTTTACTTCATACCCGCCCCCATATAATAAGACATATAATGAGGCTTCTGCGCCCATTGTTATGGCAGCAATAGATCCCAAAGAAGAATTAAAACAAAAAATTGCTCAACTAGAAGAGCAAATTAAACTTGAAGAGTTACATCAATCATTGATAATTAGGCTCCAAAAGCTAAAAACAGGAAATGAAAAAATACCCAACTCAGACGCTATGGAGGGTTCCTTGCGCCCGCCTCACGGCCAGCCTTGTGACTGCAGCGGGGGACAAATATCTGAACCTCCGTCAGACAGAATCACCCAGGTGACTTGCTCGGGCAAGACAGCTTACCTAATGCCAAACCAGTTATGGAAATGTAAGTCTACCCCAAGAGACACCTCACCTAGCGGGCCGCTCCTAGAATGCCCTTGTAGCTCTTTTCAATCTTCTATACATAGTTCCTGTTATACCTCCTATCAACAATGCAAATCAGGCA
Source organism: Papio anubis (assembly GCF_008728515.1). NCBI lineage: Eukaryota > Metazoa > Chordata > Mammalia > Primates > Cercopithecidae > Papio > Papio anubis. The sequence continues at coordinate 56,556,655 of NC_044990.1, read as the reverse complement.
ATAAAACATACTATACGGCCACGTTACTAAAAACACAAACTGGAGGTACCAATGACGTACAAGTATTAGGATCCACTAATAAACTTGTACAATCTCCTTGTAACGGCCAAAAAGGAAAGCCTGTTTGTTGGAGCACTACCGCTCCCATTCACATTTCTGATGGAGGAGGCCCATTAGATACTGCAAGAATTAAAACCATCCAGAGAAAATTAGAAGAGATTCATAAAGCTCTATATCCTGAACTTCAATATCACCCCTTAGCCCTGCCTGAGATTAGAGATAATTTTAGGCTCGATGCTCAAACTTTTGATATCCTCAATGCTACTTACAATTTACTTCAAATGTCCAATACAAGCCTAGCCCACGATTGTTGGCTTTGTCTTAAAATGGGCCCCCCTATTCCTCTAGCTATACCTAACCTTTTGTCATCCTATGTCAATTACTCAAATGAATCCTTGGTAAATAATTCCTGTCCTATTATTTCTCCCCTCTTAGTTCAACCGATGACGTTTTCTAATTCCTCTTGTCTCTTTTCACCGTCATATAATAACACGAAAGAAATTGATCTAGGCTATGTTGTGTTTGACAACTGTGCCTCCATAATCAATGCCACTAACCCTTTGTGTGCTGTAAATGGCTCGGTTTTCGTCTGTGGAAACAACATGGCATATACTTATCTACCTACAAATTGGACAGGGCTTTGTGTTCTGGCCACTCTTCTCCCCGACATTGATATCATCCCTGGAGATGAACCTATCCCCATCCCCGCTATCGAACATTTTATTTATAGACCGAAACGAGCCATACAATTTATTCCCTTGTTGGCCGGACTAGGAATCACCACTGCTTTTACTACAGGAGCCACAGGCCTAGGAGTCTCACTAACCCAATATACAAAATTATCCAACCAATTAATTTCAGATGTACAGACCTTATCCAGTACTATACAAGATTTACAAGATCAAGTAGATTCATTAGCAGAAGTAGTTCTCCAAAATAGAAGAGGTCTAGATTTGCTAACGGCAGAACAGGGAGGGATCTGTTTGGCTTTACAGGAAAAGTGCTGTTTTTACGCCAACAAATCCGGAATCGTCAGAGATAAGATAAAAACGTTACAAGAAGAACTAGAAAAGCGCAGAAAAGGCCTGGCCGCCAATCCCTTGTGGACTGGACTCGATGGACTTCTCCCCTATCTCCTGCCATTCCTTGGTCCTTTACTTACTCTTCTACTCTTTCTCACTCTCGGGCCTATAATCCTTAATAAGCTTATGGCGTTTGTTAGACAACAAATCGAGGCCTTCCAGGCCAAGCCTATACAGGTCCATTATCATCACTTTGAGATGACAGAAAATGGTGAGTCTTATTTACCTTAATAAGACCACCTCCCCTGTGTGCTGAACTGGACAGTCAATGACGGGTAAGAGGACACTATCCCCATCGGAGCCTAAGACAGGAGGGCCGCCCTTGCTGCTGCCTTATCCCATGACGGGCCTAGAAGATGGGGATGAGATGACCCAACCTAAGACAGGCACAGTTCCCGAGGGGTCATTTCTTATCATAAAATAATAAAAAGGGGGACCTGTCCGGAGCTGCACGCCCCGGCCATAGCAAATAATAATTAATGATTAAACGCCCGAGCTCTATTCCTTTCCACCTTCTACCTCCTCCCTAGATTTGTTGTTTCTCTTTTGTATCAATACCTCATAAAAGATGGCGCTCTTCCTGTTTTTTCTTCACCTGTTTTTCCCCCGCGCCGCGAAAATTGTTACTTTGTAGCGCAGGCACCATCCTGCGCCCGGGAAAATTACCAACTGACAGCGCAGGCGCAACATGACATCCGACCAGAGAAACCAATACCTACCTAGCCACACCCTCCGCGATGAGATCATCTCCGCCTCTGGCCCAACCCCTTCCCCTCCAAGTGTATATAAGGCATTGCATTACCGCCATTAAACGAGACTTGATCAGAGCACTGTCTTGTCTCCATTTCTCGTGTCTCTTGTCCCCCAAATTCCCACTCCCTCCTCCAGGGCCTGCTTCGACAATCCCGCGGGCCGGGATAAGGCTGGTCTCAAACTCCTGAACCCCGGATGATCCACCTGCCTCGGCCTCCCAAAGTGCTGGGATTACAGGCATGGCCTGTGTGCCTGGCCTGTGGTTACTTTTTATTCTGACATTAAGAGAGTACATAACAGAGTGATGATTTTACTTTTAGTACTTCTTTAACAAAATAATTTTGATCAAAACAGTTACAGAACTTTGCAATATCATGTATGCTATCAGGTAGTAATGGAGTCAGCATGATAGACAGAAGTCCTATTTGTTTTCCTGAGATAATCTTTTACCTGTCATTGGTTTTCATGTTCTCATGCCTCTTTCCCGTCTTTTCTATTTTCCTTCTCTCTAAGTTTTGTCTCATTTTCTTGTGCCAGAATCTCCAACTTGCATTTTTTTAATTTAAAAACTTACTATTAAAGCAATCTGTAGAGTATGTACATTAGATTGTAAACTAACTTTTTTGGCCACTTAAAACGTGATTTTGTACAAAATGCAAACAATAGTTTTGTGTAATGCTGCCATCTAATGGTGGCCATGATGCTTGACCTCTTCCATACTTAATTAAATATCCTATTTAATGGAAGAACAAGATATTAATTAAGACATAATCCTTAGATTTTAACAAGTTTTAGAAAAAAAATATATATATATATACACAATGCATAGAATGAACACATTTGGAAACAGTGTTTTAAGTTGTTGGCATATTTAAATAGTGGATTCTTTTATAGCTGATTTTAATGTCGACCCAGTTAACTCAGACCATTTAGTTTCATGGCTTATATTCTGATAAGCCTTATATTCTACCTCAGTTAAAGACAAAGACAAGACTTTCAATAATTGTCAATCTAACCATTAATTTTACAATTCACAAGTAGCATACAAATTTTTTTTTTTTATTGTGCGTATTTTCTGAGGTTTACATAGGGGCTGGCCTTGACCATAGGTGTTTCCTCTGAAAGAATAAATCCATGTGTTTTTCAGTTTTGCTATATCGTATGAAGCCATAATCTTATGGAGGGAAAATGGAACTGCTCAGCGTTAGTCCTGGAGCTGCTACAAGCACACTGTATTGCCTTGGCTGAGATATTTATTTCTCTGAACTTCAGTTTTCTTATTCTTGATTGAGAGAATATAGTAGCTGATTTCTAAGTTTCTATATAGTTCCCAAAGTATGTCATTTGAATGACATGTCCAACTAAGATGCATGTAGTATTACAGTTTATTTCCATGTGATGGTCACAAAGTTTTTACAGTCATAGCTGTTTTTCACCAATGATACAGCTAGAGATGGGAAATAGTGACAATTTATTTAAAAAATTAGTTCTATTAGGTTGGTGCACAAGTAATTATGGTTTTTGGCCATTACTCATTGGCAATCTGGTCATTGCCAGTGGCAAGGTTATCTGATACTACAGAGAAAAGGAAGGTTATCAGATACTACAGAGAAAAGCAATATGTTTTGTAAACACACATTCACTACAGTAGAGGTCTACTCTGGTTGGCTATTTTAGTCCTCATAAGTAAGTATTATACCTAGCTATTAAGAACACTATTATCCTTTGGTGTTAAAGTAGTCTATCATATTATCTGAAAACATAAGCAATTATAAAATCATTTTTAACCAAGAAGTAAGAAAATACACACAGAATAAATATGAGTTAATATGATTTAAATAATATTTAAGAGTATGTATTTCATATAGGTAGGGGTATGCTATGTTCATATCACATGTGTGAAGAAACAAAAAGGCATCCTAATTACGCTTACATATTACATTTCTGGTCTAGTAGCACTTTACTGTAAGTTACCATCAATATAAAATAGCATAAAGAAGAAAATAATATGCTGTCAAGACAAGTCAGAATAAATACAAGAATACAACAATAACAAGCCAAAATCAGGATCACAGAAGCTCATTAAATCTGATAGACACAGGGAACCACCCAAAGTACAACAAATAGCCAAACTTGGAACAACATTGACAACATTCTCTAATTTTATTCAAGCTCCTAATTAAAATACTTCTATTTAAGAAACGAACCTAATATTTTTGTATTCATCTTATAAGGGTCAGTAGTCTCAAACACGTAAAATTATTTCTTAAGGCAACTTGCATTTCTTCAGTTAATAGCTTTACTTATTAAGAAGACAAAAAAGGAGAAATGTGACTGTATAGCTTCAAAAATTTTCACACAGAGAGAATATGGGTTTTATTTTTGTTTTTGTTTTTTGGGTTTTTTTTTTTTTAAGTCTAGTTACTGTGAAGATAATAGAAAAATGCTGGGAAAGTTGGAGTTCCAGATTAGGAACAAGTTCACATGCTCTCAGGCTTTTTCTCTCTTTCCTCGCTTCCTTTCTGCTTTCCTATTTTGCCTTTTCCTTTTGATAATTTTCAGTTATATTACAGAAAAATTTGAAAAGTTCTTAAGGAAAATATAAAATTAAAAAATCCCATTCATTCAGTCTTCTCTGACAGCTAAGTATCAGCTGGGAAGAAATACTCAGTCACTCTACAGTCCTGTTATACATCATAAACTCTCACGTATTTATAGCGAAATAAAAATGTTTACTGCCTGTCTGGATGCATTTCCCAGAAAAGGAGAAACCAGTGTCTAACTCAGAGTGCTAGGAATGTTATCTGACACTACAGAGAAAAGAGCAATATGTTTTGCAAACACACAAGTAATAAAATACTTGAGTAAGTTCTGAAAGGAAAAAGGAGAGCTGGAGGGAAGAGGCAGGGGCTAAAAATCATTAAGAAGATTTCAGTTATAAACCAGAGCCCGATCTGCACACCAAAAAAAGAAAGAGTCTCAAAATGGTAAGATTAAAGTATCTTAGATTTGGCAGTTATTAAAAGCACAATTTTGCGTTCTTGGGCTGTTTGTATGTCCTATTGTGCTTTTCTGACCTAGATTAGTCTAGTTACTCAGAACACAGCAGTATAGCTTTGCAATAACATTGCCCCATGGCTTAATTTCCCAATTAAACTTAAACAAATTTCTCAAATGCTCATAAAACCCTTGGTGGTGAGATCAGTGCACCTGAATAGTTAATTATTTGAATGTCAGTCTGAGACATAGATAATTGGCAGCTAATAGAAAATGCCTAAGACCTGAAAACAAAAGATTCTTCTATGGCTGATCAGGGAATAAGTGAATAGATTTGCTAAAATGGAGATAATTTTTTGTTTTTACCCTAAAGAAGTAGAACGATACTAGAAGACTGAAAAATTATTTAAAACCTATAAATAAGAAAGAAAAAAAGGATCATTGGATTGTAATTACATTCTAGATAATGAACGTTGGCTGCAGTCAAATAATGGAACTAATATTAAGAGACTATCTCTGTATGTCTCCAGACCAAGTGATCATTTAATAGAAAATGTTAGGGTTATCCTGACTAAAAATATTTTTTTCCTCTTTGGCTATAATATTTCAACATATGCAAATATGAAGCTAAGTAAAATAAATATATGTATCAGACAACATTTTACAAAATAAAATTAATCTAGTGACTGCCATAAATCAACTTAATTATATATTTAGTAAAATAGCTTGAGATTTGGCTGGAAGATGATAAACCAGAGGTGGTCATAAAAGAGTTTGGGAGCTCAGGAGAGGTCCCAGTGGGAAGTCCAGGGAATTAGTCTTGGGCTCAGTCTTACTTTACATCTTAATTACTGATTTCAAAGAAAGGCTAAACTGCACATTAACTAATTTGCAGATGGCACTAAACTGGCAAACACTGGGAATTGCAGATTAAAAATCCGAAGGGATTTTAAGAGGTTAGAAATAGGAAACAGTGAAATCTAATCCTTTAAGTAGTAATAACGATGATGATGATGGTGACAAAACAAAAATTCTGGTTAATTTTTTTGTGGAGGTATCACATAGAGACATGCAAAAGAAAACATTCTTCTTTAAGACAACAAGTTAAAAAATCTAATGTGCAGAAGTAAGCTTGAAACAGAGCAAATGCTGAAACAGATGAAGTTGAAAAGAGGGGAATAATGAATTTTAAAAATACAAGTATATTTCTGATATGGTTTGGATCTGTGTCCCCACCCAAATCTCACATTGAATTATAACCCCCAATGTTGGAGGAGGGGCCTGGTGGGAGGTGTTTGGATCATGGGTGGCATTGGATCATGAGTTCTCACGAAAGTTTTATCACCATCCTCTGTTGGTACTGTAGAGTGAGTGAGTTACCACAAGAACTGGTTGTTTTAAAAGTAAGCAGCACCTCTCCCACCTCTCTCTCTTGCTTCTGCTCCGGCCATATAAGACGTTCCTGCTTATTCTTCTCTTTCTGCCATAATTGTAAGTTTCCTGAGGCCTCCCCAGAAGCCAAACAGAAGCCGCTAAGCTTTCTATACAGCCTGCAGAACCAGAAGCAAATTAAACCTCTTTTCTTTATAAATTACCCAGTCTCAGGTATTTCTTTGCAGCAGTGTGAGAATGGACTAATACAATTTCCTAATCAAAAATCAGTTTAACCCACTTTTTTTTCATGAAGTTGAGAAATATAATCAGTAGCCCATTGCCACTATGTGTTCATTTCCTTTGTACCACTTGACTCCTCAAGTAGCAGCCTCTATTTCTTATCCTTCATATTGATATTCCTCTTGGAACATAGAGATTCTTCCATTAGGGCTTCTGAACTATGTGATGTCTCTGAGAAACAGAAGACAATATGAGTAACATCCATGTTTGCCTCTCATCTTTTTTGAATCACTAATGGGAGCAGGCATGAGGGAAGGTAGAATAGTATGAGATAAATCCTCATATACAGAATTATGAAGACAAGATACATTTTAGAATTTTTTTAGTCAAGAAATAGAGGTACAAGCATATCATTCAGAGTCGTCAAGGTAATTATCACCCCAAACTAAAAGAGACAGTTAAAGGAGCTTACCTTTGAGAAGTAGAACCAAGGGTGGCCATTAGACGTTCTTTTGCTATATTTGATACAACCCCGGTAAGGTCAGAGAGTTTGCATCTTCCCAAAACCTAACCTAATGTTGAAACCTAACCCCCACAGTGATGTTACTAAGAGGTGAAACCCTTAGGAGTTGGTTAGGTAATGAGGGCTCCACCCTCAAGAATGGGATTAGTGCTCTTATAAAGGAGCTTGAGGGTGATACAGGAGTTAAAAATAAATTATTTAGGCAGATAGTGAGGGTAAGGAAGTCCTTGGTAAGGTTTTCCTTTTAATGAAAAGCAGCCCCCAAATAATTTGCTTTTCTAATGCAGAGTAGCTTGTAAAATCGAGCTGCAGACATAGGCAAGCAAGTTGGAAGCTTGCACAGGCGAATGCCGGCAAGGTAGGCATTGACTACCTGGGAACAGGCACATTCAAAATGGCGGATCCATCTTCTCTTCCCTTTGCCAACCACATGTACAGTAAGGAGCAGACAAGATAGCAGTGGCCAAGTAGAAAGTCCATTTGCATAACAAGATTAGGGTGGGGCCACACACCTTTCCAGCTGCACCAGGTAAATGTCACACCTGATAGAATCAATCTGTGGGCCCCACGTACATCAGACACCGCCTCCTCAAGCCTGCCTATCACATCTGGTGCAGGCCAGTGCGGTGACTCACGCCCATAATCCAAGCACTTTGGGAGGCCGAGCCAGGCCGATCACTTGAGGCCAGGAGTTTGAGACCAGCCTGGCCAACATGGTGAAACCCCATCTCTAATAAAAATACAAAAAAAAATTGGTGGGCATGGTGGCCTGTGCCTGTAATCCCAGCCACTCAGGAGGCTGAGGCAGGAGAATTGCTTGAGGCAGAGGTTGTGGTGAGCCGAGATCACACCACTGCACTCCAGCCTGGGCAACAAGAGTGAAACTCTGTCTCAAAAAAAAAAAAAAAGAAAAAAGAAAAATCTGGAGCAGTCTGCTGCATGCCAGCTTTTCCTTTTCGGACTTTCTCTCTCTCTCTCTCTCTCTCTCTCTCTCTCTCTCTCTTTCTCTCTTTTTCTCTCCCTCTCCCTTTCTTCCCCTCACCTTCTTTCTCTCTTACAAGAGCTACTCTCCTTTCTCTTTCTTTTGCCTGTTACACCTCCGCTCCTAAACCCACTCTTCATGTGTGTGCCTGTCCTAAATCTTCTTGGTGTGAGATGACCTGTCCCGGGTATTTACCCCAAACAACAATGCTGCTTCAAGGGGCCATCATTTTTCTCCTCTGCCAAGTGAGGACACGGCAAGAAGGCACCATCTATGAGGAGTGGGACCGCCTCAAAATCATGAGACAACGAAATTGCTGATGCCTTGATCTTGGCCTGCCAGCTTTCACAACTGTGAAAAATCAATTCCTGTTGTTTATAAGCCGCCCAATTTATAGTATTCTGTTAAAGCAGCCCGAATAGACCCCATAAGTATGTATTCCTCCAATAAAAATAATGTTCAATATACTTCATCTATGGTACTTCATTTGTTTTAAAGAATATGGAAATTAATTGACTAGAATAAAATAAACTGTTAATGGTTGCCATTTTTTGTACAGGTGAATAGTTGATTCAGACAAAATTTGAAAAATTGTATCTGTAGACATCATAAAGAGAGATGGTTATAGATAACACAATGTAAATATGTATACCTGTGTGTATATTAATGATCTCTCTTGCTATTCTCTGCCTATACCTCCTTTATGCACTACCTAAGATATTTTACTGACAGTGTAATATTCCACAAACATTAAGGATGTCTTCCTGCCCATAAGATAAATACAAATTCTTTAATAAGAACTAGTCAGAATTCTCCAGAGAAACCAAACAAATCAGAGATATTTACCTATGTCTATATTTATGTTTCTATCTTTATTTATCTATCATGTATCTATTTATCTATCATCTATGTATCTGTATAAAAAAAGAGATTTATTATAAGGCATTGACTCATGTGATATGGAGGCCAAGAAGTGCCACAGTTTGCATTATGCAAGCTGGAGACCCAGGAAAGCCAATGGTATATTCAGTTTTAGTCTGAAGACCTGAGAATGAATGGTGTAAATACCAGTCCAAGGGTAGAAGAGGAGATGGGACCTCCGAGCTCAAGTAGTGAAGCAGAACAAAAGGGATGAATTCTTCCTTTCTTTACCTTTTCTTCTATTCGGGCTCTTAAGGGGTTGATGATTCCCACCCACATTGGGGGTGGCAACCTACCGAGGCCACTTATTCAAATGTTAATCTCAGAAGCACCCTCATACATACACCCCAGAAATCACATATAATCTGGGCATTTCATGGCCCAGCCAAGTTGACACATAAAATTAACCATTACAGGGTCCTTCATAATTTGGTGACAATGATCAAAACCTGCCCATCATTCAATACAATTTAATACAACCCTACCCATCCATTAAGTTTATGCTAAAACCACACCTCCTCCATGGAGCCTTGCCTGACTATCTTATAAGATGGGAGACTGCACTATAATCCCATCATTCACTTCTTCACCAGTTCTTCTCCACCCTTCTTTCATGATCTGTCCTCTGCCTTCTCCCCAGCAAACATTTACTGATCACCTAATGTATGAAAAGCTAACTTGACAAATAGGGACTAGTTGTAAAGTTTTCTATATTGCTCTTGAGCTTTCCATGTTTCTTTGACTGGGCTTCCTAGCATGAATGTAATTTCTGTGAAGATAAGGACTACATCTCATACTTGTTTGTATATATTGCAATGCTTATAATAGTGCTTTCAACAAAGTGGACTTAATATTTTTTTTGTGTTAAATGTATTTGCCCCTATAACTTTTTAAACGAAGTGATGATGTTCAACTTGATGTAATTAATCTTACATAATTGTGAATTTTGGTTTATGAGACAATGTAAAGTAGAAATAAAAATTGAGGAAATTTGGAATCTGAGTTGATTCCTGGTTCCATCACTTCCTGTCCATATGACCTGGAACAATGTATCTAATCTACGTTTGCCAGAGTTTTGTCATGTATAAAATGTGGCTAGTAACATCTACATAAAGTACTGCAGAGGGCAGTGGTAAGGATCAAATGAGACATGTAGAATGCTCAGGATTGTTCTTAATGTTCCTGTGAAAGGAAAATAAAACTTGCAACCCCCAAATCACTAAGCCAAAGAGAAAAGCTAAGAACTGCAGACAAACCTGCCTCCCATTCTACTCCTAAAAAAAAAAAAAAAAAAACAGCTACAAAGATTAAAAAGATAAATACCTCTCTCCTAATTTGTCTGCAAAGAAAATCCCTTGTGGATAAAGGACAAACAGAACTCAAAGTCATCCTTCTGCTCATGTGAGACAAATGCATATCGGATTGTTTCCTTTGCCCTATTGTTTCACTAAGCCGGACTAAGGCATAAGTGACTATTCCTGTAAATTGTATATTCAGTGAGAGGCTAATCAGAAACTTATAAGAATGAAACCATTTGTCTGTTATTTACCTATGACCTGGAAGCCCCTGCCCCACTTTGAGTTGCCCTGTCTTTCCAGACCAAACCAATGTACATCTTAGACATATTGATTGATGTCTCACGTCTCCCTAAAATGTATGAAACCAAGCTGTGCCCTGAACCCCTTGAGCACACGTTGTGAGGACCTTCTGAAACTGTGTCAGGGTTGCCTCCTTAACCTTGGCAAAATAAACTTTGTAAATTGATTTAGACTTGTATCAGATATGTTTTGGTTTACATTCTAAAGTCATCAGCTACTTTGTTATTTTAGGACAAATGAACTCTCAGTTGCTTAACACCTAACAGGTAGTTCACAGTCACTCAAATTCAGCTGTAGATCAAAGAGGGGAGGAACACACAGAGCCCCCTGCTCAACATAGGCACTCAAGCATCTAGGTTGATGGACACTCCACTCTCCGGAACATCTGCAGTACCTGCCGCAGCAGAGACAGATGGGGGTCATGGGCTGGGTGCTCTGTGTGTGGACCTATAAGTGACCCATCCCTACTGCCCAGTAGCAAGAACAGCAAGGGAGTTGGAAAGTGTAGGGGAGCAGATGAAGTGATTGGTGAACCTTCTGTCTCTGCCACGGATAATAATGTGATCTATAGAGAGAATGGCAGCAAGTAGAGACACAGTTGAAAAGACCGAAATATCACAACAAAGTCATTTCTGGAGTCAGATTTCAGGAATATGAATTTTTGAAGGAATGCTGTTGAATTAAACATTTTAACATAATACTCATTGTTAGTTTGACTTCTGAAAAGCAGTACTTCCAAAAATTTTATTATTATTTTTCATGTTTTAAATTCATGTTTCAAACTTTTTCACGGATTGCAGATGGAAAGAATCTTGTTTTTAGAATCAAAAGTTGATCTTACCCATTACTTTCAGCATGAACGTGTTTTACTTACCAAAGCTGCACTTCTTGTTTGCTGCCAGCAGGGGGAGGTGTAAGAATTCTTTAAGCTTCCTCACTAAACTTCAGAGATGCTAAAAGGGGCAGAGAAAGTGACAGATTATTAATCACTTTCCTAAAATCAAGCAGAGTTTCCCGCAGAGAGACACTGATTATCTTGGAATGTTTTGAATATAGCATCCATTAGAATAACAAAGAGCACTTAAAAAAAAGTTTGTGTAAAAGATGCCCTAAGTTTTTCTCTGGTTTTGTTTGTGACTATAGACTGCTTCACTTTTGGGGGAATGAGCTCCTCTATATTTCTTTTTTTTTCTTTTTTCTTTCTTTTTTTTTTTTTTTTTTTTTTTTTTTTGAGACGGAGTCTCGCTCTGTCGCCCAGGCTAGAGTGCAGTGGCGCGATCTCCACTCACTGCAAGCTCCGCTGCCTCCCGGGTTAACGCCATTCTCCTGCCTCAGCCTCCCTAGAAGCTGGGACTACAGGCGCCTGCCACCACGCCCGGCTAGTTTTTTGGCGTTTTCAGTAGAGACGGGGTTTCACTGTGTTCGCCAGGATGGTCTCGATCTCCTGACCTCGTGATCTGCCCGCCTCGGCCTCCCAAAGTGTTGGGATTACAGGCGTGAGCCACCGCGTCTGGCCTCCTCTATATTTCTGACATAGAAATACAGAAATGAGTCACCTTTATCTGAGCCTATGAATTCTCTGATTCTATTAGGGAGCTGAGTCCTTCGCTGTATTCTCCTGTTCTTCAAAATTTCTTACACTTTCCCAGGAGTAACTACTGATGTCCTATCAGTGACTGCACTACAGCTTTGCTGTCCTGCTGACTATTCATCAATGTCCTTTCTCCGTGATTACGAGGTGACGCATCATCGCATATGGTCAGCTTGCTGACTTTTACTCAGGGGTTTAATGGAAGGGATTGTATTTTGGTTTGTTGGTTTGTTTCTTTGGCCTCTCTAGCTCATAAGAAAAGGTATCTGAATTGTAAGTAAATCTTATATTTTCTTGTTACTTAATTTTTAAAGTGTGTGTACTAGAGTAGAGGAAAGAGAAGCTAATAAAATTTGCATCTAAGAATAATTTTATTGTTTTTCTGTTCTTTTTTTCTGGTTGTCACTTTGTGCAATCAATCCAAATAATTCAGATCAGGAAACTATCTCTTCCTTTGATTCTCATATAATATGGTACTTAGTTAAGTCTTTGGCATTTTGATCCAAACGTTTTCATTTTGATCTGAAACGTTTTTTCAGATAGATAGATCCTTCTATCTGATTTTGTCTATATAGTGATGGCTATATAGATGATCTAGAATGTGGCATATTGTCCATCTTTTGCCCTCAGTGAATTATGAGATTATCTAATTTGTTGCATAAATACATAGAGATATCTTTATGCTAGAGTTACAAAAAATTACACTGCATTATTCAGAATTTTAAAAACTTACTTAAAAAAATTAAGTCTACTATATAACTCCGTATTCTATTGCTATGGTTTGGCGCTGTGTCCCCACCCAAATCTCATCTCATATTGTAATCCCCATAATCCCACATGTTGAAGGAGGGACCTGGTGGGATGTGATTGAACCACGGGGATGGTTTCCCCCATGTTGTTCTCATGATAGTGAGTGAGTTCCCACAAGATCTGATGGGTTAATAAGTGTTTGACAGTTCCTCCTTCACAGGCTCTCTCTTGCCTGTCGCCATGTAAGATGTGCCTGCTTCCTCTTCTGCCATAATTGTAAGTTTCTTGAGGCCTCACTAGCCATGTGGAACTGTGAGTCAATTAAACCTCTTTTCTTTATAAATTACCCAGTCTCAGGAAGTTCTTTATAGTAGTGTGAAACTGGACTGACACATCTATCATGTATGATTTTGGAAAAAATACTATCAAAATAACTTCAGTCTCCAATATGTTTACTAAGAAATTATAATTTTAAATTGCAATTTTCCACAACTTTCTTACTTTCGTTTTTTGGTTTTTTGTTTGTTTAAGAGATGAGTTATCACTGTGTTACCCAGGGTAGACTCAAAATCCTGGGCTGAAGTGATCCTCCCTCATCAGGCTCCTGAGTAGCCAGCACTGCAAGCACACACCATCATACCAGTTTCTACTTTCTTTAAAAAGTGTTGCTTTAAATATTTGCTACTAGGAATAAAGTCTTACGACAAACATATCAACTTTTAAAAGACGACAACCTTAGATCAGAGTCTCTTGAAAGATTAAATGTCCTCTGTTAGATGTAAACAGTTCACCAATTTGGGAACATCTGTTCATACAGCTGGAGTCTAAAATATTTGGACTGGCTTGACAGACATCCACTATAAGACTTGCTACAGTGTCAGCAGTGTCTGTTCTGCCTTCTTACCACCTTCCTCCATGCCAACTCTTGCCCCTTAGCCCCAACACACTTTCGCACACAAACCTTTACTCAACTCTTTATGCATCATTCTTTAACATTCTCTCTTTCTAATATATCTGTATTAAAGATGAGAAAAAGAAAAGAGGAGGAGGAGAAGATAGTGAGGAGGAGGACAAGGAGGGAGGAGAGTAAGAGGAAGGAGAAGGAAGAGGGAGAGAAGGAGGAGAAGAGGAAGAAGAATGGTAGTAATAGTGATGGAAGAAGAGGGAGAGTAGGGAAAGGAGAGAGAGAAAGGAAGAGGCAGAGGGTAGAAAGCAGACAGGGAGAAAAAGGAGAAGGGTGACAAGAGGAGGCAGAAATATATATATTTTTTTCACCAAGCAAGAAGCAACACTGAAGGAATCTTCAGTTGTAACCACCCATATCAGTGGTGTAGAGGAATCTCTGGTATTCTCTGATTTGGTCTGGTTCCACTGATGCTGGTGGTCTCTGCTGACATGCTGTCTCAAACTAGATTGTGTCTGTGGTTTTTCTGAGATGGCGTACAGCTCACTGCTTCTTGACCATCTCAAAAAGCAGAATGCTTCCTTGTGCCCTTCCCTCCTGGTAAGCACTGTTTGTGTTGTGTGATGGCCACTTGGTTAACTTGGAGTCACCTATGAACTCTGTTCCCCTTCATATGGAGCCAAAGGAACCCCGAGGTCTTCCCTGTGTTGTGGAGAACAGAAAAGGCATGCTATCCTTCTCAGGTTAGTGTGGTCTACACCAGCAAGTTTTGAATCTCCTAAAATATCTGGAAGAACAGCAGTCACCAGTGCCTTAAATGCAAAACTGACAACTCCAGATAAAGCTGAACTCCTTCACTATAGTCTACTTAGCTCAACCAAGGCAAAAATAATTGGCCTGAAGATTTCACAGCTCAACAAGCATCCAGTCAGGGAGTAGATGTCAGTTTCCCACTCCTTGCAGACAACCCCAATGTCTATGACTTGGGAGGGGTCTTTTCTATCACTTGGGTAGAAGAACCTCTTCTCTTCCATCACAGGGTGGTGAGGTAAAAATCTTTCATTAGTAACACTAAATTTCCCTCCAGGCCCATGCCCTGAATGGCCTTCCCTTTTCTGAGTCCTCTCTACCACTCTGGGAAGTAAAGAATGCTTATGTCAGTGGTGACTGGGCTGGCTCTGCCATTTAGAAAGTGCTGGCTGGGGCTGGGAGTAAGAAATATATTGCTTTCTCTCTTTACAATGAAGTCCTTAACTCTTCTTTGTTTTCATTTGTGGACTCCTGTTCCAATTCTATAGCAACGGAAAAATCCTATTTAACACCCTATTTCACATTAGTTATTGCCATTAGTTATTTTGATCGTTCTTCAAGGTTTAAAATATAAAATATTCACATTAGAAAATAAAGGGCCAATGATGATTAATTTCCTAAGGTCACTCATCTAAGAAGCAGTTAATTTTATTTCTGTCTGATTCCAAAGTCCATGCTCCCCACTGCACCTCATGACTGCCCTTGGTAAATTATTTAACGTCTCTGGGCCTCATTTTTCACATCCATAAAGCTATGAGGACGAACTGTGTATCTGTTCTTATTCTTTTGATTTAAAATAGTTATGATTAGCTTAACAACATATTTTATTAGCTATTTGAATATTCAATGGGTATCTTTGGTTTCCCTTAACTGAATATTCTTTAAATAAATATTTAGTGAAGATAGTCACTATGCACCAGGCACTGTGCTAAGTATAGGTATTATAACACCAAAGAAAAAAGTTCCTCTTCTCATAGGTTACATTCTAGTGTGTGTATGTGTGTGTGCGCACTCACAACTGTTAAGTTACCGAATATATTTCATTTACATATAGATGTATGTAAAAATGTAATTTGCACAATATATATTTAGAAAACATAGAAACATAAACATATTATATGTAATGTATACAAATTATAGCAAGTAGTGGTATATTTTATGAAATAAATATGTAGGATAAAGATAGAGAATGAAAATTGGGTACTTTTTTGTTTTGAATCATCAAGAAAAAAACCTTCTGAATGGAGAGTGGAGCAAGATGGCTAAAAAGAAGCGTTCATCATTCTTCCTTCCCTCACGAAAACTAAATTGAACAACTACCCACACAAAAAAAGCACCTTCATAAAAAACAAAAATCAGGTGAGCAATCACAGTACCTGGTTTTAAATGTCATTGAAACCAGTCCCTGGTTTTAAATATCATTGAAAGAAACACTGAAGAGGTAGGAAAGACAATCTTGAATTGCCATCGTCACCTGATGTGGTTAGGCTTTGTGTCCCCACCCAAATCTCATCTTGAATTATAATTCCCATAATCCCCACATATCAAGGAGATAATTGGATCATGGGAGTGGTTTCCCCTATGCTATTCTCATGATAGTGAGTGAGTTCTCACAAGATCTGATGGTTTTAAAAGGGACTCTTCCCCCTTCACTCAGCACTTCTCCTTCCTGCTGCCTTGTGAAGAAAGTGCCTTGCTTCCCCTTAGCCTTCCACCATGATTCTAAGTTTTCTGAGGCTCCCCAGTCATGCTGAACGGTGAGCTAATTAACTCTATTTCCTTTTTAAATTACCCAGAATTAGGCAGTTCTTTATAGCAATCTGAAAGTGGACTGATACACCACATCTCCCCTGTTTCCTGGCAGCAGCCATATGGCACAGAGAGAAAATCTGTGCACTTGAGGGAGGGAGAATGCGGTGACTGTGGGACTTTGCACTGTAACTCAGTGATGCCCTGTCACAGCAGAAAACAGTACTGGGCAGAACTCAACTGGTGCTGATGAAGGGAGCATTTAGATCATTCCTAGCCAGAAGGGAATTGTTCATCCCAGTGGTGGGAACCTGAGTGTCAGGAAACCCCACTACCTCAGGCTAAAGGGCTCTGGGATCCTAAACAAACTGGAAAAACAGTCTGGCCCACAAGGATAGCAATTACTGGGCAGGTCCTGGTGCTGTGCCAGAGTTGGAGCCAGTGGATTTGAGGGGAATGAAAACTAGTGAAATACCAACCGGGCCAGCCAAGGTAGAGCTTGTGCCACCCATTCCCCAACCCCAGCGAGGGCAGCTCACTGCTCCAAGAGACTCCTTCCTTCCGGTTGAGGAGAGAAGAGAGAAGAGTACTTTGTCTTGCAACTTGGATACCCGTTCGGCCACAGTAAAATCAGAATCATGCAGTTGTGAGGCCCAGATTTCAGGCCCTAGCTCCCAGATGGCATTTCTAGACAAACCCTGGGTCAGAAGGGAATCTGCTGCCTTAGCAGGAAGAAAGAACCTATTCTCCTTTAGTCAGCAGGATTCATCACCTGCTGACTAAAGAGCCCTTAGACCCTCAATAATCAACAATGGTACCCAGCTAGTACTCTCTGCAGGCCTTGGATGAGACTGAGACATGTGCTGGCTTCAGGTGTGACCCAGCGCATTCTAAATTGTCGTGTCTATGCAGATAGACTCCTACTACTTGAGAAAAGGAGAAGAAAAAGTAAAAGGGACTTTGTTTTGCAGCTTAGGTACCAGTCCAAGCACAGTCGGGTAGAGCACTTGGGGATCTCTATTCCAGGCCATTGCTCTTGGATGGTGTTTCTGGACCTTCCCTGGGCTACAGAGGAGCCCACTGTCCTGAAAGGAAAGTTCCAAGCCTAGCAACATTTACCACAGACTGATCGAAGAGCCCTTAGACCTTGGGCAAACATCAGCAGTGCCCAGGTGGTACTTGCTCTCCACCCCTGGCTCTTAGACGGCATCTCTGGACTCAGCCTGGCTGGGGGAAACTTACTGCCCTGAAGGGAAAGACACAAGCCTGGTTGTGTCTCAATTATTTTAATACACAGGGAAGCTGAAGTGGGCATAAGTCAATGGCCCTCTATTCTAGCTACTGAAGTTCAAGGGGCACACCTATGGGAATCTTATTACTCCCCAAACGTAAAAGTTCTTTGGAGGCACTTTTGCTTTACACTGCTGTCTTGTGACAGTTCTGGCTCCCGGAGTAGTTTGCTAAATACTATTCATGACTTCCCCATTGGAGGGAAGTGAGCCCTGCTATATAATGACACACAATGGAAACCAGTCTCGATTTGAGCCTGTAAGATGAGATGAAATGATTGGCTTTGTCCTCAATTGTTGTTGATTCTGTTGGGAAGGCAAAGCAAATACCTCTGTAATTTTTACTACTTTGTTCTGTATTCTGTAATATAACTGAATGATATCATGGTCATACTATAATATTGTGTAATACTGGCATTGTTGGTAAGATTCAACTACACTAAGTAATAAGACTTATGACAATGCTAATATTGATTATAAAATGTATTTGGAGATTGACTTAAAGCTCCTTCAGGACATACAGCTTATGTATTACCATTTTTATCTTATGCACAGTAACTACTAGCCCGAGGAAGAAATGGATCTGGCTAATTATCCTCTGATTTCTGTGTTAAATAGTTCTTCACAAGCTTATCATAAGACAAAAGTAACAGTAGGTCAAGGGGGGAAAGAATAATAAAATTAACACAAAGATATAAAAATGTGCATAATGGGTTTACAGGACAAATCAGTTGTTTCTTTAAATCTATCCCTGTACTGACTTCTCCAAATGTTAGGCATATTTGTGTTGGTGCTATTGCTATATACATGCCATAAATGCTGCACCAAATGTAAATGATGATAACAAATGTCATCGTTTTCTGTGGGAGGTTCATGGCCAGAGACCAAGGGGTAGAATTTTCCATTGTTTTCTGGCATTTAACGTTAGCATTAAGAAATCAAACTCCAACCTGTTTTGTTTTTACACCTTACAGGTGGCTTTCTTTTCGGTTACCTGAAAATTACTCCTCTATTCTTAAAGTTCAACAAGTTAAACGTGACATTTTTCAGTGTTGGTTGCTTGATGATGATGATGATGACGTGTTTCCTAAAACACACTACCCTTCATTAAAAACTCTAGATGTCAATGTATGTTTCAGAAAAAAAGTGTTATTCCATTATTCCTTTCAATACTTTTTCTGCTTTGCTTACTGAATTTCCTATTTTGTGGACACTGATTTTCATTTTTGTTTAATGTTTAATTTTTGTGGAGACATAGGTGTATATATTTATGAGCTACATGAGATACTTTGATAGAGTCATATAATGTGTAAAATCACCTCAGGGTAAATGGGGTATCCATTGCCTCAAGCTTTTATCCTTTGTTTTACAAACTATCTAATTATACCCTTTTAGTTATTTTTAAATGTCCAATTACTTTTTTATTGATTTATTTTGGATTATCTTTGATATCACATTTTATTGTTATATTCATAATTTTTTATTGACTTTTTCTTAGCAATTCCTCTAATTATCTCAAGCCTCTCTGGAAAAGTAATTTGGTATTCAACC
Organism: Papio anubis; assembly: GCF_008728515.1. Lineage (NCBI taxonomy): Eukaryota > Metazoa > Chordata > Mammalia > Primates > Cercopithecidae > Papio > Papio anubis. The sequence goes on along the minus strand of NC_044990.1, from coordinate 56,537,481 downwards.
ATTTATTCTGTCCCTGGGTGTTATTTTTTAGATGTTGTTTCTGTAATAATGTTACTTGCAATCTTAATTCACCAATAACAACTTATATTAGTCAACTTACAATAATACTAAACTGTTTCATTGTGGGCTGAATTTGAAAGGAAATTTCATTTGTTCCTTGTGGTCTGTATCCTTCTAGAACTAGTCTTATGGGATTTTTATTTTTTAAATGTGGTATATTTTCACAATTGCCATGCCAATTCTTTGCATTTTCTTTCTGGTTGAGATGAGTAACTCTACCCAAATCTATTTATTTCAGCCACTTGGCCCCCTTGAAGGCTCAGATTAGCTGTTTCATCCACTTTTCTGTAACCTGATGGCAGTGGTTAAGTGTTTTTAGGAGGAAAGTGGAAGTGGGGAGGAGCTCATTAGGGTCTATGCACATCCTTCAGAGAAGGTCACAGGCTCTTCACTTAAATGTTCTGTATCACTTCATTTATTTGGGAAAGAACTTTAGTCCTAAAAGAGAATCTATTCGGACTTTGAATTTTGTCTGAAATTCATCAGGAAGTCCTGGAAAATGTCAGTCCTCTCCAGAGGTTTTTCTCTGGTCCATTTCTATTGGCCCTGTTGGTGTGGCCTTTTCTCTACTGGATTTTTCCTTGACTCTTCCCGAAAGAACTGTCTTATCCTCTCAGCTTCAGCTTGCATGCTGCTTTCTAACCTGGTGATGGTGGGCACAATTCTAAATAAGAACACTGAGAATTTTGTCTCTCCAATTCTGCTACTGTAATATGGGAGTAAAGATAGGAGTCTCTGTATTCAGCTCCATGTCAGAACTCTTTGCCTCGATCACTACTTTTTGAACTTGGTGATACGTGGTTCCTCCTCTTTTCTTGTTTTGTTGTTGGGTGAACTTTGTAACACTTTTACTTATTTATATAATATTTGATTCACTCTATTATCTCCTGGGTGAGAGGACTTCTGTGTTCTGGCTTTATTCTGCCCTTTTACCCTAAAATCTATATTTAATATAACTCTATTATTATGATACAAGCAATACATATCCATAAACACACACAAATGTAACAAGTAACAAAAACATCTGTAATTCTGCCATGAGGCGATCATTATTGTTAAGGTAGAGATAGTATTTTTCTACGATAATATAGATAACTTTTAATGTATATATAATTATATGTTAATAAACTTTCTATGTATGTATACGTTATTTTGCCAAATTAATATACAGTTTTGGTTTGCTATTATTCTCTTCTTTTAAGATGCTTTTAAAGTATGATTTCATGTCAGTAAATACTATTTTAAATTGATCTGGTGCATCCCATTTTACAAATCTAATTCTTTTAACCAGTATTATATTGTAGCATACTTAGATTTTTTCCAATTAGTCCTATTTTAAACAATGTTGAGATGCACATGCTTGTACATCATATTTTGTGATATTGCTTTTTTTTTCCCCCTTCAGACAAAGTCCAAGAGGCAAGCGCAAATGATTATTTGAGAAGGAATCCACATTCATACTGAGACTGCAAACAATATTGTCTTTCTTCAGTTACAGTTGGTCTAGATGGTTTGGATACTCCAGGAACAACTATCTTTGATTTCTATAACGACTACATTTTGGAGCTAAAAAGACAATACTAGAATATGGTAGTGCATGTGTAGTTATAGCACTGAATAAATTACCAAAAGGATTTATATAGCAATTGATTTGGATCTTAAGCCCTCATGACCAAGATCCTGAATTTTTAAAAAAGCTACTACAGAGCTGGTAAGCGACTAATGTATTTTGCTGGATTAGAAGACATCAACCTTCAGTCTTATGATTAGCAATTTAAAGTGTTATTAAAAATTCTAAAACTGCATTTAAGTGATGAAAAATTGCTGTGTCATACTGAGACTACTAAGAACAATGTGTGATGCAGCAATAACTCATCCAAAAACAGCAAACTCATGACTTGTTTCTTGTTTTGCCCTTACCACCGAAAACTTCTCTTTCTCTCCAGCACCGTCAGCTACCAGGGATGGAGAGGGAAGGGACAGAGAGAGAAACTCATGAACTCACAAATTGGCCCTGGTGCAACCATCTGCAAGGTCATCCCACATACACTAACATCTGCTGGGACTTGGATGCAGCTGCTCTGAAGGGAAGTTGGGACAGAAAAGGAAGGGGACTGTTGCTCAATCTTACTTTCTTTGGCTGCTGGTGCTGGTTCATCCTGCATAAAGCACTGGCAAATTGGAACAAGCTTCTATTGACCAAGATATTATCATGTTGAGACCACTCCAGCAATCCCAGAGTCCCCAGTGAGAGTGCAGAATCCACCCCATTCCAGGTTGGACTGAGTCATTACTAGAAACAGTCCTAGGGCCACTTTCTTATAGTCTAGGTGCCTCACAGAAACAGCTCATGTACTCCACTTTCTAGGGACAGGGAGCTCTGTTCCCAAACCACAAGGGGGCTGAACAGGACCCCAAATTTGCCTCTCTTAAGAAAAAGAAAAAAGAAAAGAAAACCACTTCTGATCCTGACCAAATGTTGTTTTTGTTTTTCCTATTTTGGAACTCAACCTTGCCCACTCCATATGCTTCTGAGGTCTTGTCTTATATATTTTTTCTTATTCCAAAATTCCAGTCCCATACAGGAATGCTCCATAAAGTGGCTTATATAGAGCTTCTTCAGTAAAATCACAAAAAGGGCAGGTGCATTGGTGACTCTCCTGAGAATGTTGTGTGCAGTGATACACCTTGATACTCCTATCACCTCAAATAAAGCCAGGCCTGTTGAATGAACAAAGCAGAAAATCAAGGGACATGGATAAGCAGATAAGTTTGCTTCCAAGAAGAAAGAGTAGTGATCCCTCAGGAATACTTGCCTTTTCCAACCTATGATCTTCTTGTTACCCAGGAGAATGCCTTACTTCAGCTTTGGCAGGTGTGAGTAGGGTAGACTTTGCTCAATTAATCTATGAATTTACATTTTATTGAGTTCAGCCAGCCTTGTGCTATGTGACTTAGGAAAATCACAAACATATGCATGCCTCTGTTGTCATCAAATCATTTGAAAAATGCTAAACAAATTCTGGAGGTAGTGTTTGGTGTTTGAGATGCACTTAGACAAAACAGAGGCTAGGCAGCAAATGCCATTTTTGCTTTAAAGAGTCCTGGGATAAACCAGAAATGATAGGTGATCATATTTAATAGAATTAAAACTAAGATACAGCTGGAATCCGATCAGATCACTAAGTAGGAGAGCCTTGCCATGCATATAGAGATGTCATGAACAGAGCAAACAAATAGGATTTATTTATATGTAAGGCCCAGAATAGAGGACAAATGGACAAATACCCCAAGACAGAGGCATTTACTTGGATTGAGCTGCTTTTCACGTGCATAGTTTTTAAAGCTCTTCACCACAACAGCAGGGTTGTAAAAACTGCTTATAGCAGACCCAAGGCATGTGTTGTGGGTCTTATCCAACAGTAGCTGATTTCTTGAACCTGACACAACTAATCAGGTAGCCAAACAGTTTGGTGTGGTGGCCACGTTGACAGAGTTTCTGCCATCTTTCAAATGTGGCTTCCATGTTCTCTGCCATCTGCATTCCAGAGGGCCAGGAACGAGGAGGAGCACATGTGGGAGGATTTTAATGAGTCAGACCTGAAACGACATATGTCACTCCCTCTCACGTGTTATTGGCCAACAGAGTCTCAGACAGAATTGGGAAACACGGTTCAGCTGAGGCTTAGACAGAATAGGAGAACATATGTTTTGGTGATCAGGCTCTGTCTCTAGGGTATTTGTTTAATTATATAAAGGTTGATAAAGATTCTCCCACACAGTGCTGACTAATACAGACAAGAGATGATAATGGAAAACACTTACTGAGTGTTCATGATGTACTTGGCACTGTTTTGTGAACTATATGTGTATAAATTACATCAATCCTCACCAACTTCTGAGATATATAATGCAATTATTTCCACATCCATACAGATGACGCAACAAATATTCAGAAAAAATTAAGCAAGTTTTTCAAGATTACAGAGCCAGCAAGTGGTATAGCAAGGAATGCAGTTAGATGGCAGAGAAGTAGATCAGGACGTCCGCCTGACTGCAGAGGCTGGCATGGAATGTTTACATGTGAGTTCAAGTTTACAACCAGACAGCCTGATACCCTGAGTCTGTGATGTGGTCTAGATCCTCTTTACCTACAATGCCAAAAATCCCTTAATGTGATGGGCTTATTATTTATTTCAGGCTCTTTAGTTTTGGGGAATTTTCATTTGTTTGTTTTTAAATTTATTTTGATTGCATATATTTAAGGTATATAACATGGTGTTTGGATATACACATATATGTATATCAGTATTTTGGTTTTGTTCTGGTTTTGATTATTATTTTTTTAACCAGCCACATGGTTTACAATATGCAGTTTCTATAAACACACATTTGTAAAAATTAATTTTATTATTAAAGATCACTAGTTAACAGTCACACAGTAAATCGTTCTCAGAATTTAGTCCTAGCATAAAGTTTCTCTGTCTTAATGATTTACTAGTAATATTCACTTTTATTTCATGATAGAAGTTAATATAATCCATCACAGTGTCCTTTTTGTTAAATATACAAGAAAGCTGAGATTAATTATTTTTTCAATTTTATCAACCGCCTCCCCCAAAAGACTCTGATTTTTTAAATGTAATAGTTTCTTTCCCATTTTCCTCTGCTTTTATTATACAACTTTTAGTTTTTGTCTTTGCTTTAATGGACTAGTTCTGTGTGGACTCTTTATAGATGACTTCAATCTATTTCCAGAAGGAAATTGGTTAAGATAGTAGGGAACTGAGACTTGAGATTTGAAGGTCTTTCAGTGTTTGGACAAATTATATACCATACATCTTAAAGAAAATTAAAGGGTATTTCTTAGGTTTCCTTGAAGGGTTTTTACAGTTTTAGTTTTGCATTTAAGTCTTAATCCATCTTGAGTTGATTTTTGTATATGGTATAAGGAAGGGGTTCAGTTTCAAACTTCTGCATATGGCTAGCCAGTTATGCTAGCACTGTTTATTAAATAGAAAGTCCTTTTTCCATTGCTTGTTTTTGTCAACTTTGTCAGAGATCAGATGGTTGCAGGTGTGCAGCTTTATTTCTGGGCTTTCTATTCTGTTCCATTCATCCATGTGTCTGTTTTTGTACCAGTACCATGCTGTTTTGGTTACTATAGCTTTGTAGTATAGTTTTAACTCTGGTAATGTAATGCCTCCAGCTTTTTTCTTCTTGCTTATGATTGCTTTGGCTATTCATGTTCTTTTTTGGTTCCATATGAATTTTAGAATGGTTTTTTCTTTTCTTTTTTTTTTTTTTTCCTAATTCTATAAAGAATGTCATTGGTAGTTTGAAAGGAATAGCATTGAATCTGTAAATTGCTTTGGGCAGTATGGCCATTTTAACAATATTGATTATTTCTATTCCTGAGTATGAAATATTTTTCCAGTTATTTATGTCATCTCTGATTTATTTCAGCAGTGTTGTGTCATTCTTATTGTAGAGGTCTTTCATCTCCTTGGTTAGTATATTCCTAGGTATTTTTTATTGTTGTTGTGGCTGTTGTGAATGGGATCACATTCTTGATTTGGCACCTAGTTTGGATGTTGTTGGTGTATAGAAATACTACTGATTTGTGTACATTTATTTTGTATTCTGAAATTTTGCTGAAGTTGTTCATCAGATCGAGCAGCTTTTGGGCAGAGACTATGGGATTTTCTAGGTATAAAATAATATCATCTGCAAACAGAGATAGTTTGACTTCCTCTCCTCCCATTTGGATGCTTTTTATTTCTTTCTCTTCCCTCATTGCTCTGGCTAGGACTATGTTGAATAGGAGTGGTGAGAGAGGGCATTCTTGTCCTGTTTCATTTCTCAAGGTAAATGCTTGCAGCTTTTGCCTGTTCAGCATGATGATATCTTTGGGTTTTTCATAAATGGCTCTTATTATTTGAGGGTTGTTCATTCAATGGCTAGTTTGTTGGCAGTTTTTAACATGAGAGGATACTGAACATTATCAAAAGCCTTTTCTGCATCTATTGAGACTTTATTGAGCCTCAAAAGCCTTTTCTGCATCTATTGAGACTTTATTGAGATTAGGTGGCTTTTGTTTTTAGTTCTGTTTATGTGATGAGTTACATTTATTGATTTATTATTTGCATATGTTGAATCGAACTTGCATCTCAGAGACAAAGTCTGCTTGATCATGGCAGATTAGCTTTTTGATGTGCTGGATTTGGTTTGTTAGTATTTTGTTGAGGATTTTTGCATCTACGTTCATCAAGAATATTGACCTGAAGTTTACATTTGTTGTTGTGTGTCTGCCAGGTTTTGGTATTATAATAATGCTGGCCTCATAGAATGAATTAGGGATGAGTCCCTCCTCTTCAATGTTTTGGAATAGTTTCAGTAGGAATGGTACCAGCTCTCTTTATATGTCTGGCCATGAATTTGGCCATGAATTCTTCTGGTCCTGGGCTTTTACTTGTTGGCAGACTTTTTATTACTAATTCAATTTCAACAACACATTATTGGGCTGTTCAGGGTTTCAATTTCTTCTGGGTTTAATCTTAGGAGGTTGTATGTTATAAATTTATCTATTTCATGTAGGTTTTCTAGTTTGTGTGCATAGAGGTGTTCATAATAGTCTCTGAGGGTGTTTCGTATTTCTGTAGGGTCAGTGGTAATATCCTCTTTGTCATTTCTTATTGTGCTTAGTTTGATATCTCTTTTTTATTTATTTCTCTAGGTAATGGTCTATCAATCTTATTTATTCTTTCAAAGAACAAAGTTCTGGTTTCATTTATCTTTTGTGTGCTTTTCCACATTTCAATTTTATTCCATTCAGCTGTGATTTTGGTTACTTTTTGTCTTCTAGCTTTGGGGCTGGTTTGTTCTTGTTTTTCTAGTTCCTCTAGGTTTAATGTTAGGTTGTTAATTTGAAATCTTTCTAAATTTTTGATGTGGACACTTAGCACCATAGTTTCTTTTTAACACTGCTTTAGCTGTGTCCCAGAAGTATATTTGCTCTGATACATTTCAAAGAATTTTCAGATTTCTGCCTTAATTTTATTGTCTACCCAGAGGTCTTATTTAATTTCCATGTAAATGTATGATTTTGAGCAATCTCCTTACTATTGATTTCTATTTTTATCATGCTGTGGTCTGAGTGTATGGTTGGTGTGATTTCAGTGTTTTTGAATTTGCTGAAAATTATTTTATGGCAAATTGTGCGGTTGCTTTTAGAGTATATGCCATGTGCAGATGAGAAGAATGTATATTCTATTGGTTCTAGGGGGAGAGTTCTGTAGATGTTTGTTAGGTCCACTTGTTCAAATGTCAAGTTCAGTTCCTGCCTATCTTTGTTAGATTTCTGCCTTAATGATCTGTCTTATACTGTGTCTGACAGTTTTCTAAATTATACTTTTAAGTTTTAATATAAGTCTAGATTCACATACAATTGTGAGAAATTACACAGAAAGATCCCTGAACCCTTTACCCTGTTTTTTTCCGAAAGTAAGAAATTGCCAAACTATATTACGCTATCACAGGCAGGGTATTAAGACTGATGTAGTTCAAGTACAGAACATTTTCATCACCATGAAGATCCTTCATTGTATTATTCAGGATCTCTGGAGAAGCAGAAACAATGTGATAAATAGACAGATAGATGATAGAAACATATAGAGATAAGGAAAGACTTACTATAGAAATTGGCTCAGGCAATTATGGAGACTGAGACATCCCACAATATGCCATCTGCAAATTGGAAAACCAGGAAAGCTGGTGGGGCAATTCAGTTCAAAGTGAGAAAGCCTGAGAACCAAGGGTAATGATGACATAAGTCCCAGAATATGAAGGCCAGAGAACCAGAAGCTATGATATCTAAGGGCAAGAGAAGAGGGATATCCCCCGGCTCAAGAAAGTAAGAGAAGTTTTCCTTCCTTCTCCTTTTTGTTCTATCAGGACCCTCAATGAATCACATGGTGCCCACCCACGTTGGTAATGATGCATCTTCTTTACTCAGTCTAGTCTTTCAAATAATATTTTTTTTCCCTGAAACACCCTCCGAGATACACTCAGAAATACACTCTCCGAGATACACTTGCTACCTAGGCAAGTCTTAATCCAATGAGGTTGGCACAAAAAGTTAGCCATTGCATGTGGCACGTATACACCATGGAATACTATGCAGCCATAAAAAAGGATGAGTTTGTGTCCTTTGTAGGGACATGGATGCAGCTGGAAACCATCATTCTCAGCAAACTATTGCAAGAACAGAAAACCAACCACCACATGTTCTCACTCATAGGTGGGAACTGAACAATGAGATCACTGGGACTCGGGAAGGGGAACATCATACACCGGAGCCTATTATGGGGAGCGGGGAGGGGGGAGGAATTGCACTGGGAGTTATACCTGATGTAAATGACGAGTTGATGGGTGCTGACGAGTTGATGGGTGCAGCACACCAACATGGCACAAGTATACATAAGTAACAAACCTGCACGTCGTGCACATGTACCCTAGAACTTAAAATATAATAATAAAAAAAATACTACCATCACCACAGAGTTGTTAAAATTAAATGGAAGTGAATATAAATCCCAATATGTGAAATATAATAAACTATCTGGATATGCAAAAAAAAAAAAAAAAAAAAAAGTTAGCCATTGCATCTCTCTTGCCCTTTTATAGCCACACCCACTTTCCTCTGCTCCTCTCTTTGCACTCCTTGGGCCCTGGCAACCACTAATCAGTTCTTCATTTCAATACTGTATCATTTCAATGACATTTTAAATGGATTCATATATAAGAGGCAGAAAAACAAAAACCTGCGAAATCACCACTTTGTCATTCCTTGGATCGCAAGAGCCCTGGCTGGTCTCTTCATCTTCGTTTTATATGTAATGTCCAAGGTTTTTAGTTGTACTTAATGGAAAGGATGGGAAAAATATGTTTACTCCCGTTTTTTGGAAGTATCTTGACGTACTTTTAAATATGGATTAATATTTTCTACAGGATCAATGTAGGCTTAATATATTATCACTTTCATCTATTTCATTAATTCATGCCCTATCAAGATATAACATAGATAGAAGTGTATTCTTTTTAACATCAAGATGAACCATGTGTTTTCAAAGCCCCACAAAATCCCCAAGTGTATAACTAACCTATTGGTGCTCCATTTGTGTCAACTTTAAAATTTGTATTCAAAGGCCGGGCGCGGTGGCTCAAGCCTGTAATCCCAGCACTTTGGGAGGCCGAGACGGGCGGATCACGAGGTCAGGAGATCGAGACCATCCTGGTTAACACGGTGAAACCCCGTCTCTACTAAAAAATACAAAAAACTAGCCGGCCGGGGTGGCGGACGCCTGTAGTCCCAGCTACTCGGGAGGCGGAGGCAGGAGAATGGCCTGAACCCGGGAGGCGGAGCTTGCAGTGAGCTGAGATCCGGCCACTGCACCCCAGCCTGGGTGACAGCGCGAGACTCCGTCTCAAAAAAAAAAAAAAAAAAAAATTTGTATTCAAATGAAGCTTTGGTGGGATAGTTAATTTTCTTTGAAGAAAACTCTCTTTTGCAGTAAAAATGTGCTAGTTCAGTGAATCCAAAACAGTGGTGAACTCAAAACACTGTGGATACAATTACTTGGAAGATTCTTTTCACTAGAACACTGAACATGAAGAACGTGCCTTATTATGTCAGATGTTAGTAAGTTTCTCTTTCAAGCAACCTCCTATAATTAGATAATAGCTGGAGATTGTTAAACTAAAATTAACTTAACAAAAGATATTTACTTCAAACTTTATTTCCTCTGCCTTAATTTAAAGCTATATTTAAAGTTAGGAGTTACCTTTTAATTATTTATTTATTATTATTATTATTATTTTTAAGACAGAGTCTCGCTCTGAGTGCAGTGGCACGATCAGGCTTGAGTGCAGTGGCACGATCTCTGCTCACTGCAACCTCCGCCCCCCAGGCTCAGGGGATTCTCCTGCCTCAGGCTCCTAAGTAGCTGGGTGCCCCCCACCACATCCAGCTAATTTTTGTATTTTTAGTAGAGGTTGGGTTTCACCATGTTGGCAAGGCTGGTCTCAAACTCCCGACCTCAAATGATCCACGCATCTCAGCCTCCCAAAGTGCTGGGATCACAGGCATGAGCCACTGCACCAGGCCAGGAGTTACCTATTTTTAGGCAAGTACATTAAGGAGATAATTAAAACCTTTAGAGTCCTATTATTAAAAATTTGCAACTACTTAAGAACCGCACCAAGTCTTAAAGATAATGCACAACGAAGAATACAGGAAAAATACGAAGAGTAAGAATAAAGTCATAGAAGACAATCTCTGGAGTAAGGCCTGCATTTAGTACTATTCATGAAAAAACAGGAAGCATATATTTGGAAAAGCATTTTACCTACTAGGAAACCACAGTCCTACATTCTGAAAGCCTATATTTCAATCTTTTCTTATCTAAAAGTAAAATTAATTTAGCATTTTAACTGAACATTCTCCCTTATCTAAATACCATTTTTTTCTCTTAGCGTTCAATAGCCATGTTCATATGCCATGTTCGTATGCCATGAAACTATTTTAGCATATTTTTGTGAGTCTCTAAAATGTATCTGAAATTTGAAACCTCATTTTTACTTTTGATACTATTCAAAGTAGTCTATATTTTAGTAGCTAATTAAAAATAACGTAAGAAATCACTACAATTAGAGTGCATCCTACACAGGTAACTCACTTATCCATTCATTTATTTAACATCTATTTACTGGTCTCCTTTTACATGCCAGGAGCCGTGCCACATGTTAAAATGTTAAAACACCAAATAACTATCAACTCTTATCCCTGTAGAATTCATGTAACAAGATGTGAAGAAAACCCTATATAACATAATTTAGAAATACAATTATAATTTCTGGAAATGAAACTTAATATTGCCTCATTCATCTGTTCAATTATTTTCCTGAATGAAATAGACAATTGCAGTGCCTTTAGTCTATTTTGCTGTGTCAGTGTAGCCATAAATTTATAACTAAGGTTAAGTCCTCCTAAAAACAATGTAAGCAACAGTGTTGTTTAATGCCTTAACGTTGTGGTTGACATCCCTTTTGATGTGAAACAAAATATGTAAACAGTAGAAGATACATATGGTATATCTTCCTGACAAAAAATTTTACTGTAAAAATTTTAGGGGAATAGTTATATAATTGTATCAATAACTAATTTTAATGTTATATTTATATTGAAACTCATGTGATTATATTAGAAAGGCAAATTTTATACAAATTTTTAAAATTAAAAAATGAAACAAAAATATCTTTAGTTGTTCAGTCGACAGCTTCAGCTTCTGCCTATTCTTAGACATTTTTGTTTCAATGAAAAAGTTTGCATAGGGTACCTCTAGGTTATTTTCCCCTGTTGCAATTACTCTATTAGAATCAAAATCATCAGAAAATATGGCTTGTGATAATTTTTAACCTGCAGACCTGAATCCCAGGGACTTTCATAGTCTCCCCCATTTCTTCCACTCACTCTTATGGGAGTAAAGTGCACAAATAGAATCATGATCATTATGCCTGTATGCACTGTAAGAGGATGATTTAATTAACCATTTGTCAACATTTATTAATACATTATTAAACCTGCTCTAAGTTTTATCAGAAACTTTGCCATGATAAACTAAATAAAATAATTTAGATATGTGCGATCCTCCTTTATATGATCTGCTTTACTTATTTTGCTTGTGATTTAATCAAAAAGCTCTAGACTGCGTTGCTGGACATTTTCCATAGCTGGCCAAGTCCATTTCTTTGCAATGAAATGTTTGCAAATCTCAGTTCTTTAAGAACTGAGTAACATCAGTGCTACAAGCCCTACAAATTTGTAATGATTAAAAAAATGTATGCACGTTATGCACATGTACCCTAGAACTTAAAGTATAATAATAAATAAATAAATAAATAAATAAATAAATAAATAATGTAATCATATGAGCTAAAGCATGCCAGAAGATAGTACAGAAAAGGGAAACAGAAAATTATTAAACTTTCGTGTTAATATCACCCTCAGGCTGGTTGTAAGGGGAAAAGAGAAATAGCACAAACTATGTACTATAGATAGCCAAAACAGGATAATGTAAGTTAAGGACATTAATAAGTCATTTCTTAAAATGTACTTGTAGCCAAGTTTCAGTGCATGAATCTTTGAAGAATATAACTTCCCACAAATTGCTGATTTTCAAAAGTGCATTATTAAGGAATTATCTAAAGGATCTTTTTTAAAAATATTGGTACATAGTAGGTATATATATTTATGAGTTACACGAGATATTTTGATATAGGCATACAATGTGTAATAATCACATCAGGGTAAATGGGGTCTCCATTTCCTTAAGCATTTATCCTTTGTGTTACAAACAATCCAATTATACTCTTTCAGGTATTTTTAAATATACAATTAAATTACTTTTGGCTGTAGTCACCCTGTTGTGCTAGCAAATAAAAGGTCTTATGGATTCTTTCTATTTTTTTTTTGGACCCATTAATCACCCCCACCTTTCTTCCAACTCCCATTCTCACTACTCTTCCCAGTCTCTGGTAACCAATTGTTTTACTCTCTATATCCATGGGCTCAATTTTTTTTTTTTTAGATTTTTAGCTGCCACAAATAATTGTGAACGTGTGACGTTTGTCTTTCTGTGCCTGGCTTACTTCACTTAACATCATGACCTTCAGTTTCATCCATGCTGTTGCAAATGACAGGATCTCATTCTTTTTTATGGCTAAATAGTACTCCATTATGTATATGTACCACATTTTCTTTAATCATTCATCTGTTGATGGACACTCAGGTTGCACCAAAATCTTGGCTATTGTGAATAACGCTGCAATAAACATGCGATTGCAAATATCTATCAGATATACTGATTTTCTTTCTTTTGAGTATATACCTAGCCGTGGGATTGCTGGATCACATGGTGGCTCTATTTTTAATTTTTTTGAGGAATCTCCAAACTGTTCTTTGTAGTTGTTGTACTAATTTACGTTCTCACCAACAGTGTACCAGGGTTCTTTTTTCTCCACATCCTTGCCAGCATTTTTTATTGCCTGTCTTTTGGATAAAAACCATTTTAATGAGGGCAAGATGATATCTCCTTGTAGTTTTGATTTGTATTTATCCGATGGTCAATGATGCTAGCACCTTTTCATACACTTGTTTGCCATTTGTATGTCCTCTTTTGAAAATGTCTATTCAGATCTTTTGCTCATTTTTAAACTAGGTTATTAGACTTTTTTCATATAAAATTGTTCAAGCTCCTTATATATTCTGATTACTAAATCCTTGTCAGATAGATAGTTTGCAAGCGTTTTATCTTACTCCGTGGGTCTTCTCTTCACTTTGCCGATCGTTTCCTTTGCTGTGCAGAAGTTTTTAGCTTGATGTGATCCCATTTGTCCATTTTTGATTTGTTCACCTGTGCTTGTAGGATACTACTCAAGAAATCTTTGCCTAGTCCAACGTCCTGGAGAGCTTCCCCAATGTTTCCTTGTAGTAGTTTCATAGTTTTAGGTCATAGATTTAAGTCTTGAATCTATTTTGATTTGGTTTGTGTATAGGGTGAGAGATACGGGTCTAGTTTCTTTCTTCTGCATATGAATATCCCGTTTTCCCACAATATTTTGAAGAGACTACCCTTTCCCCAATGTCTGTTCTTGGCACCATTATCAAAAGTGAGTTTATTATAGATGTATAGACTTACTTCTGGGTCCTGTATTCTATTCTACCGGTCTCCGTGTCTGTTTTTATGCCAGTACCATGTTGTTTTGGTTACTAAAGCTCTTTAGTATAATTTGAAGCCAGGTAATATGATTCCTCCAGTTTTATTCTTTTTGTTTAGGATGTCTTTGACTACTCTGGGTCTTGTGTGATTCTATGTAAATTTTAGGACATTTTTTTCTGTTTCTGTGAAGTATGTCATTGGTATTTTGATAGGAATTAAATTAAATATGTAGATTGATTCTTCCAGTTCATGAACATAGAATGTCTTTCCAGATTTTTGTGTCCTCTTCAATTTTTTTCATCAATGTTTCGTAGTTTTCATTGTAGAGATATTTCATTTCTTTGGTTAATTTCAAGGTATTTTATTTTACTTGTAGCTATTTTAAATGGATTTACTTTTTTGATTTCTTTTTTAGATTGTTCACTCTTAGCATATAGAAATGCTACTGATTTTTGTATGTTGATTTTTGTATGCTGCAACTTTACTGAATTTGTTTTATCAGTTCTAATAGTTTTTTTGGTGGAGTCTTTAGGTTTTTCCAATTATAAAATCATATCATCTGCAAACAAGGATAATTTAACTTCTTTCTTTCCAATTCGAATGTCCTTTATTTCTTCTCTTGTCTGATTGCTCTAGTTAGGACTTCCAATACTATGTTGAATAACAGTAATGACAGTGGGCATCCTTGTAGTGTTCCAGATCTTAGGGGAAAAGCTTTCAGTTTTTCCCCATTCAGGATTATAGTAGCTGTGTCTAAAGAAATTTCAGAGAATGTAATATTGTCACCTGGTTTTATAAAACTAGAATGGCATCATTACATTGAAGGTAATGAAAAAAATAAACTATAGGATAATCTTCAATTGGTTAATCAATGATTGTTAAAAATGGGGTAAGGAAACTATAAGTAGTACTTATAGTAAATACAGTAGTTACACATAGTATTATATATACTTATATATAGTATTTATGTTTCTATAAGCATACATTTAGAAAGTATATGTCCATATAGTACTTACATATACACTTATACATTATGTTAAGAAGAAACATGGAAGATACAAAAATACCTAAGTTGAATTTCCAGACAGGAAAAATATGCCTAAGGAACACATTTTTTTTATTTTATAAATTATTTTATAATTTTCTTGGGCTAGAGTATGAAGATTTTGTCGATTTAAAAGGAGATGTCTTTAAAATTATTTAGCCAAAGTACGTTATAAGAACAAATTTTATTTTTCTGTTCTCTACCTTTTCTCCTACCCCTCTTCCTTCTGTGCAAAGGAATTGTTTCAGAGGCTCCTTAAAACCTCATCTGGATGAAGGAAAGTCCAGAAGCCTCTGTGGGTTAGCAGTGGGGACCGGCGCTGCCCACAGAGGTTCTCTGGCCTCTGCAGTTAGAGTGTCGCTGGTTGTCTTGCTCACTGCTCATGTTCTGGCATCGCCTTCCTTTGGAAGCATCTACTCATGCTGTTTCCCTAGGAATATAGTATAACGGCTTCCCAGGAAGATAACTTGTGGGAGACAAGAGTAGAAGCATCAAATAATTGTTTTCAAAATACCGTCTCAGTCATGGTAAAATCTGATTGTAGAGTCTCCATAACCAACTCTTTAATTTAGGAGTATGCCAGAACCAAAATTTGTAAATTGATCACATAGGAGTCTACCATCTCCAGTGAAGGGCTAGAGCCAAATCTTCCATTTTGCTTCTGGCAGTGTACAAAATGCATCATGTGGAAGAGTCATGTTGTTGATTATCAAATAGCTACAATCAAAGCCTCTGTTAGTTGTAAAGAATGAGAAAAAGTAACATTTTGCTTACTTATCAGAAATACCTTTATTTTGCCAAAAAAATATAATTTTGTTTTAATTAGTTTAAGTTCAAGTTCATGCTGTTAGCATTGATATTTCCTTTGCTGAAAGATGCCACCTCTTCCAAAGTTCACATGTTACTTTAACAAATAACAGAAGATAACTCTGGAGAAGTCTGCCCTAAAATGTGAGATCCCAAGGGACACTGAACTGCATTTTACTTTTAAGTTTTCTTTTAACAGCATTTCACGTTCTGACCCGAGATTGTGCCATTGAAGTATGTCTAAGAGAAAAATAAACATTTATGTAAATTTTCAGTTATTTACGTTTTATGATAGAAATACTTATGGGATAGGCTTTTGAAGAAAGAACTAGTTTGACGCATTTTGACAACAACAATTGAGATTTGAGTATAATGAACAAGTTTTTCAGTTTAGGTACTGTTTCACATGGGCAAAACAAAGATTATCTTGTATTTTATAGTTAAGTACAAATGACACAGAGGGTTTCTTTGTTTAATATTTGTCAATGACAAATATTAAAATAGAATTTGGTGTAAATATTTCAAAAGGGTTAATATTGGCCATGAAATGGTTTTTGCATCTCAGAATGTTTTATAAATTAATGCTTTTATGGCTAAATCTCATTAGCTAAAGATTAACTTAAGATTAAAGAAATGACTGATAAATGACCTCTGTTTCACTCAGGCAAATTGTATCCTTCAGACTTAACTATTCATCTGGATCATGAAAATGACCATGAAATATACCTAAATAAGCATAAAAAAAAGTTTAAACAAACTGTCAAGCAAAATAAGTCCCACAAGACTGCTTCCTAAGTAAGTTAAATTCAACTAACATTTATAGAGCACTTGCCAAGTGCAAAGCATTATTCAAAATGTACAGAGGACACAGAGATGACAAAAGTATATTTCCTGCCACCAAGACCCTTAGGATCTACTAAGTAAAACAGGCATAGAAATCATTAACTCTAATAAAGTATAAATATAATAAAATTACACAATAAAACTATTTGTTGAGAACATTATATGTAATGCTATTTTGATAAGTATTTCTCATTAGTTAACATACTTGAGCTCCCCAAATTGTAAGAAATATGCACTCCTAATAGTCCTGTTTTCCAGATGGGGATACTGAGGCTTAGAGTTAAATGAACCAAAGTCAGAAAAGTCAGAGGCAGGATCTGATTCGAAGAGAGTTTGTTGTGGTATGAACAAACTGCCCCAGAAGCAAGAATAGTAAAAAGAGAAAATAATAGCATCCAGAATCTAACTATACAGATTTGATTTTAAATTGTGTCTCTGTTTTTAACTAGCTGTACAGACTGAGTAAATCCTCAAACATGCCTTTCCAAATCTTACTGTCTATAATTTCAAAGTGGTGGTTATATTCATCATTGTATAGGGCTATTGTGGGGCTTATATAGTTAATTATTTATAACCAACCAAGTTTAGCATACTACACTTGGCTCCTCCCCCAAAATTATAATCATTTTTATTTTTTAAATGGTCTTACATCAGTTAGAAGTGGAAATAATCTCAAAATAACAGTGGCTCACACACTCAAGTGGTCATTTTCTTATGGAAAAGAAGACAAGGGTTAGGAAGTCCAGGATTGGTGTGGCAGCTCCAAGAAGTCACTAGATGCCCAGGCTCCTCTATCTTTCTCCTCTGCCATTTTTGGTGTGTCATTTCCATACTCAAGGTAACCACATGTTCTAGGGTGGATGCTGGAGTTCCAGCCATCTCACCCACATTCCAGAGAGCAAAAAGAATAGAAGAAGTCAAAATGAGTTTGTTTCTAAGGGTCTTTTAAGGGGCCTTCTTGGAAGTCTCTCACAACGCATCTACCCTCACAGGTCTAAATGGTTAGGTACAACAGCCCTGAGCCACGTTGGAATTGTCATCTTTATTCCTAGTGGCCCTATGGTCAGCAAAAAATGGGCATTCTATTAGTAAGGTGGAAGATAAGGATTACTGGATTGGCAAGTGGCTCTCTGTATCATGACTTTGATGAGAACATGTTAACCAAAGATAAAATAAAAGATTGAGAAAAGAAAACACTAGATCCAATTCTTTCTTTCTTACATGAGAACATACTAACATATCCTCATGCGAAGAAAAGAGTGTGCTATCTTATATGCATGGAAAATAGAGAAGTCACAGAGCCTGACACTGACCTTTGTATAAACAAATTATACCACCTGCCCCCAAGGATGGCATCAGAGATAGAATTTCCTCATGGAATATGATAGTTGGCATTCCCACAACATTGACTAAGTGAACTGGGTGACAGTTAGTTTTGGAGTATACTTTTTAAGCAATTACAGAAAAGAAAAGAAAATGAGAGTGAGTCAGCAGGTTTTCAGTGGCCAACTCGGGTGGAATTAAACACAAAAAGGAGAAAACTTACGCATTCTATTTGCTGTAATTAATTGTTTTCTCACTCTTAACACTCCTGCCTGTTCAACCTAGGTGTTGCATGCTGTAATAAAATTGAAAAATAAGTTTATACGTTCACCTTAAGGAAAAGGGGAAGGGAGTGGGGAGGGAGAGGAAAAGGAAGGGAAATGATAATTTGCAGGAATTTTCATTGAAGGCTTTCAACTAAGCCTCTTCCCTGAGAAGCATCAGAGATCATTTCAGGGAGCTGCTACAGGGGGAACACACAGGACAGGAAGGTCTGCATGGAAGTCTCACTTGGCCGACAATCCACCACTTCCATTCTCACCCCCACCTCCCAACCTTTGCGGCTGCCTTGGCGACTGCAAGGAAATCGCGTGTTCTCTACATAAAGGGGTTCTCAAAACTCAGAGATTCTGGCTGACAGAACTGGCCTCATGTCTGGACTCCATGACAGGCTGGCTGTGCAGCTTTTTGGCACAGCTAGACATTTTAAGCCTTGATCTAATCATCTGTAAAGCAAGGATGTTCATATCTGTAGTACTTGCCTCATGGGGTTGTTCTGAGGATTAAGAGCTTGGTAGAGTACTTCATAATTAGCTAACATGCAATAAATACTAGCTATTCTGCACTTTGGAGTCAGCTTGGTGTACCATGGACTCTACATCCTAGCTAAGCAAATTAACCCACTAGGTCTCAGTTTCCTGAGGATCTGGCACCTTACAGGTTCTCAATGAAAATGTAAGTGTTTTGTGATAATTATTATACATATTTTATTTTGAAATATAAAATACATATATAAAGCAAAATGAACAATTATCTATATATAATATGTATAAAGCCAAATGCCTTATATTTCTTCTTGTGTACAGAGAACTACCAGTTGCAGTAGAATTGTTATAAAAGCTCGAGAGCTTTTTAAATTTATATTTTGTCTTTTGATTGCTCTGTTTTCTCTGTATTACCCAAAGAAAGGCAATTGAGTTCTTTTCAGTATGAGTTCTGAAAGTTTTCTGTTACATATTATTTAACTGCCAGTGTACTTTATTGTAATATGCCAGTTAACTCACTTGATACACATCCTTCTGGCCTTCGTCCCCTCTCAAGTGCTGATATAATAAGATATATTATTTAGAGGACAGATATAGATTTGACTTAGTCATAAACCAGTGTAACACAAGGTCCCTGACTCTTAGATCTGACACAAATTGCTCTCTTTAAGTGGTAGTACAGAATGTTGAAGTAGGGCTGGATATGTAAGCTTACATTTTTATTTCATTAGAGAATGCAAAACTCATTGTATTTAACTGACAGTCTCAAAACTTCCCTGCCAAATCTTAAAGTCTCCAGACTTATGAATTCCAGAAAGGAGTTCACTGACCTAAATATTTGGAAAGGGAAATGCGTTTTCCCAAAAAGGAAATAAATCTACAAAAGAAAAAATTAGGGAGGGAGAGACGTTCTCCTTGGAATAAACATGTTTGGATTTATATACAGTGCATTAGTAGATGATGTATTTTAGTGCATTGTGATAATCAGAAAAGTTACAGTATGTCCAGGACTCTGTACACAATAGTGTTAAGCATTTGTTTCTAGGAACAAGGTTATTTGACTAAGTGGTGTTGGCTGTTGATACCAGTGTTTCTGTTTTTCATGTGGGCAAAGCATCAACTGTTTCAAGATCAATGACACATTTTCATGATAAAGAACTAGGTATTATGGAAATGTTTGAATTATTTTGCAGATTAATTGAAAATCCAGTATTTGATAACTTAGTCAATACCAGGAAAAGGCTACTATATTTAGGACTGGGGTTTCAAGGTAAGACCCTTTTCTGTGCATTAAGTCTGAAAACCAGTAGCCACCAAGTGACAGGTGATATCTTCTAGTAGTGCCAATTTCTCACTACTGTTTTAGGTTACCTCAACACAAGAAGATATTGTTCCCATAGCTTTAGCTCCAAAATAATATGTGCTAGAATTATTGGGGTGCAAATAATACTCGTATCCCATAGACCTCTTCAACCTCACTGTTTAATAGACATTCAGGATACAAGCATTGCAAATGGAACACAGTAACCTGAAATGTATCAGCTTTGGTTTTCAAATCTCAATACTATCGCTGATAATGGGTTTCTACCATTCCCTAACCAAGCACTTGCTTCCTTTCCCCAAGAAAGATATTCTGAGTTTACACAAATAAATACTGTGACATTACTGGTATAATAGAATAAACACTAAGTTTGAGTTAAAGATGTTGGATCAAATTCTGCTTTTAGCTATTACAGGATTTGTAACCTTGGGTTAGGCTTTTAGTTTCTCTTTGTTGATTAATACATTTATTCATTGAATGATTAATACATTCCAATGACTGCTCTAGGCAGTAAAGAAGATAAGTAAACAAATTCTTGTTCCTTTAGAGCTTATAACCCCAAAGATAAGGAAGACAGTTAAGAAATACAACATAAAGTTGTGATAAATTCCGTGAGTAAAAACAAGGCAGTGAAACATTGGACTTAAACTTTATTTAGACCAAACTGACCTAACAGATATATGCAGAATATTCTATTCAACAGCAACAGAATACACATTCTTCTCAAGTGTACATAAGACATTCTCCAGGATAGGTTGTGTTAGGTCACAAAACAAGCTTAACAAATCTAAGAAAATTGAAATCATATCAATTATCTTTTCCAATCACAATGGGATAAAACAGAAAATCAGTAACTGGAAGAAATTTGAGAAGTTCACAAATATAGGAAAATAAACAACATGTTCCTAAACAACCAATGAATCGATGAAAAAGTTAAAATAAAAATTTAAAATATCTTGAAACAAATGAAAATAGAAACATGCTAAGACTTATGAGATGCAGCAAAAACAGTCCTTAGAGGGAAGTTTATAACAATATATACTGACATCAAAAAAGAAAAAAGATCCAAAATAAAGAGCCTAAGGTCACCCTCAAGGAACTAGAAAAACAAGGACAAACTAGGCCCAAAGTTAGCAGAAGAAAGGAAATAATAAAGACCAGAGCAGAAATAAATTAAATAGACTAGAAAAGCAATAGAAATGACAGGTGGTATTTTTGAAAATATAAAGTCAACAAATCTTTAGTTAGACTAAGAAAAAAGATAAAAGACTAATAAAATCAGAAATGAAAAAGGAGATATTGCAACTGATGTCACAGAGACACAAAGAATCATGAGACTACTATAAACAATTACATGCCAACAAATTGAATAACCTAGAAGAAATCAATATATTCCTAGATACACAAGACCTATGAAGACTGAATCATGAAGAAATAGAAAAACTGAACAGACCAAGAAAGATTAAAGAGATTGAACCAGTAAAAAAAAATTAATTCTACTAAATATTTAAAGAAGAACTAACATAATTCTTCTCAAATGCCTCCAAAACACTGAAGAAGTAATACTTCCTTCTTCATTTTAAGAAACTAGTAGTACCCTGATGCCAAATACAAACAAATACACTATAATAAAAGAAAATTACAGACCAATATCCCTGATGGATATAGATGCAAAAATCCATACCAGAATGCTAACAAGCTGAACTCAACTACATATTAAAAAGAATTATTTACCATGATCAAGTGGGATTTTTCCAAGGAATTCAAGGATGGTTCAACATACACAAATCTATAACTATACCACACTAACAGCATGAAAAACAAAAATCATATGATCATCTCAATTGATGCACAGAAATTTTTTTTCTTCTTTTTTTAAATTATACTTTAAGTTCTAGGGTACATGTTCACAACATACAGGTTCATTACATAGGTATACCTGTGTCATGTTGGTTTGCCACATCCATTAGCTCATCATTTACATTAGGTATTTCTCCTAATGCTATCCCTCCCCCTGTCCCCTACCCCATGACTGGCCCCACAGTGTGATGTTCCTTGCCCTGTGTCCAAGTGTTCTCATGGTTCAATTTCCACCTATGAGTGAGAACATGCAGTACTTGGTTTTCTGTCATTGTGATAGTTTGCTCAGAATGATGGTTTCCACCTGCATCCATGTTCCTGCAAAGGACATGAACTCACCCTTTTTAATGGCTACATAGTATTCCATGGTGTATACGGATGAACAGAAATATTTTACAAAACTTAACCTCCTTTAATGATTAAAAAACTCTCAACAAATTATATATAGAAGAAATGTGCCTTAACACAATAAAGATCATATATGTCAAGCCCACAGCAAATATTATACACAATGGTGAAAAGCTGAAGGCTTTTCTTCTAAGAACAGAAAAATACAAGATGCCACTCTTGCCACTTATATTCAATATGGTACTGGAAGTCCAAGTCAGAACAACTAAGGCACGGGAAAGAAATACGATGCATTCAAATTGGAAAGGAAGAAGTTAAATTGTCTGTTTGCAGGCAACATGATCTTATATATATAAACCTAAGGACTCTACCAAAAAAAATAAAACTGTTACAACTAATAAATGAATTCAATAAAGTTGTGAGATATATAAAATCAACATACAAAAATCAATAGTATTACTATACACCAACAACGAACTACCCAAAAAAGAAATCAAGAAACAATCCCATTTATAATAGCTACAATAATAAAATAAAATACTTAAGAATACATTTAACTAATGTTAAATGTGAAAGACCTTACACTGTAAAACACTGATGAAAGCAACTGAAGAAGACACAAATAAATGGAAAGACATACCATGTTCACAAATTAGAAAAATTAATATTATTAAAATGTGCTACTACCTAAAGTGATCTACACAGTCAATATATTTCTTATCAAAATTTTAAAGACATGTTTCAGAAATAGAAAAGGCCATTCTAAAATTTGTATGAAGCCCCCTAAAAACCTGTAAATAGGCAAATCAATCTCCAGCAAAAAGAACAAAGCTGAAGGTATCACAGTACCCAATGTCAAAATATACTGCAAAGCTATAGTAATCAAAACAGCATATATTGGTAGAGAAATGAGACCAATAGAACAGAACAGAGATCCCAGAAAAACCCATGCATATATGGTTGACTAATCTTTGGCAAAGATGCCAAAAACACATGATGTGGACAAGACAATCTCTTTAATAAATAGAATGAAGAAAACTGGATATCTATTTGCATAAGAATGAAATTGGATCCTTATTTTACATAATATACAGAAATCAAATAAAAATGGATTAGTAACTTAAATGTAATTGGATTCTTATTTTATATAATGTGCATAAATCAAATCAAAATAGATTAGAGAATTAAATGTAAGTCCTGAAACTACTAGAAGAAAACTACTGGATGAAAACATAGGAGAGTAGCCAAGCACAGTGGTACATGCCTATAATTCTAGCTACTTGGGAGAATGAGGCAGGAGGATCTCTTGAGCCCAGGATTTCAAGGCTATAGTACATCATCATTGCACCTGTCAATAGCTACTGAACTTCAGCCTGGGCATCAGAGAAGGATCATGTCTCTCAAGAAAAGAAAGAAGAAAAAGAAAAAGAAAGAAAGAAAATATGGGGAGAAAGTCCACAACATTAGTCTGGACAATGATTTTTGGTATATGACTTCAAAAGCACAGTCAGTGAAAGCAAAAATAGACAAATGGAATTACATCAAACAAAAAGCTTCACATAGCTGAAAAAAGACAATACACAGAGTAAAGAGACAACCTATGGAATGGGAGAAAATATTTGCAAACTATACATATGATAAGGGATTAATATCCAAGATATTTAAGAAAAACAACTTAATAGTCATAAAACAAATAACCTTATTTCAGAATGGACAAAGGAACTGAATAGACATTTCTCAAAAGAAAACATACAAATGGCCAACAGGTGAATGAAAAAATACTTAACATCACTAATCATCAGGGAAATGTAAAGTAAACCACAATGAGATATCACCTCATGCTTGTTAGAATGGCTGTCATCAAAAAACCAAAGATAACAAGTGTTGAAGAAAATGTGGAGAAGAGGGAACCCTTGGACATTGTTGGTGGAAATGTAAATTAGTAAAGTCTTTATGGAAAACAGTATTGAGGTTCTTCAGAAAACTAAACATAGAACTACCATATGATCCAGAAATCCTATTACCTAGTATATATTCAAAGAAAATGTAATCAGTATGCCAAAAATCTATCTTCACTCTCATATCATTGCAGCATTATTCATAATAAAAAAGACATGTAGTCAATGGATAAGTAGATAAAGAAAATATGGTATATATACACGATGGAATACCATTCAGCCTCAAAATCAAAGAAATACTCTCATTTTTGACAGCACGGATGAAACTGAAGGATATTCTATTAAGTGAAATAATCCAGGCACAGAAAGCCAATTACTACAATGATCTGTCTTACATGTGGAATCTAAAAAAGTTGAACTTGTAGAAGTAGAGAGTAAAATAGTGGTTACCAAGGATTGAAGAGAGTGAGCAGGGTTGGGGAAATGTTTATTTAAAATATAAAATTTCAATAGCTAGGAGGAATAAGTTCAAGAGGTCTATTGTACATATTTCAAAACGTTATGCTGTACACTATAACATATAATTTTCATTTAAAAAGAGCCTATACTCTACACCTTAAAAATACAATTAAAATATAGCAGTGTAAGGAGTTTAGTGTTGTGGAGGGTGATATTTTCGATAGGGTGATAAACAAAAGCTCTTCTGAGACCTGAAAGAAGTTAGGGAGTGAAGAGAGGCATGTCTAGGGGAAGAATATTTCAGGAACAGAGAATTGCAGGATATGCATCCACTTTTAAGGAAAAGCAAGAAGCCTTGTGCGAGTGGAAGGTTGTATAGGCAAGAGATTGGAGAGTGGATCTAGTGTCAGATCAAGTGGGACTATGGGGCAATGTCAGAAATTTGGATTTATTTCAAATATGATGGAATTCGAGTGACCTTTGGTAAAAGATCACTTTGAATGTTGTGGGGAGAGTGGACTGTCGGGGTTCATGGTAGACGCAAGGGGTAGGAATTTAGAGAACAAAACATGTGGAAATGCACTGCATACTTCCTGTCGACCTAACATTTGTTAGAACTAAAGGTAAAGTACAGGTTGAAGCAAGGAATAGTTTCTTTATCAGTGAACTTAGCTGTCATCAAACACTTGTATGTATTCTCTTTTAGGATGCTTTCCCAGGAATTTCTACTCTTGGGTTTCAGTAGCTTATCCAAAGAAAATGTTAAATACCTCCTGCAGGCTGGTCTCATAATCTTGGCAGTACTCTGCCCTGTCCCTGCCAGAAAACGACTCTAAATGGTTTTTGTAAGTGAGTATTATCCCTGAAAATTCTGCGCTCTGCTTCTTGCCAGGCTTTATCTTTGGTCAAAACTTGCTTCTGCAACACTCAAGTGCAGCATATGGCAGAACCAGAAGGAATTAGCTTTGCTAAGACAAAACATTGTAAAGGATACTGCATAATATTTTGCCTATTTTAACAACGGATTCTTGACTCCATTTTCCAGTTTGCATAAATAGTGTCCAAATATGTTAATAATCCCAAGAGAGATTCTTTTAGAAACCATTACTTTCAATTCTATAGGAAACACAGGAATTTCTTTTCTCTTAGTTTAAAATTAAGCTAAACTAAAAATATAACAGATTAGACGGTTCCTTCTGATCACCTCTCCTAGTCTTTGTCTCTCTTCTGGGTTAACCACAAATAAGAATTTGGTGTGTATCCTTTCAGAATTTTTTCTGTTCATGCATATCAGGCCATATGGTATAATTTAGTATTTATTTTTCTTTTTACACACATACACTTATTTTATACTTTTGTGAATATCGTCTTTTGCATATTTATAGAAAAGTATTACTCCATGTCATGGTGCTAAATGCATTGTAACAATTCATCTACTAGAACTTTCTAGGAATAAATGACATAGGTAAATACTCTACTGGTAAGATTATAAATTGGCTGTACTTTGTGATGAATTTGACACTGGCTGTGACACTGTCTGATTAAATTAAAAATACAAGTAACATAGGATCTAGCAATTTTATTTTGGCTGTCTTTTATCTTACTCTGTTTAACTGCTGCAGTGCATTCTGCAGCATTAATATGTCAAAACTTGTTTAACAATTCCCATTTTGATAGCAATTAAAGTTTCTCTCTTTTTTTTAATTAAAGCTAAGGCTGCAATAAACATCTTTTATATACTTCCTTTTTTACTTGAAAACATCACATGTATTGCTCTAGAATAGATAGCCAAAATGTAACTACTAGGTCATATGCTTTTTGCATTTTAAATTTAACTAGATAGTGTCAAATTTATCACAAAGTAGAATTAATTTATGGTCTTATCAACAGAGTACTTAGCTATACAATGGCCAAGTCTTGATTATTATTATTATTGTTTTGCCATTCCAGCAGGTGAAAAATGAAGAAAAGTACTATTAGTAGATGAAAAGAGCTCATTTCTCATTGGTGAAAAGGGCTCTCATATTTGGTTTAAGTAGTTTCACTGTTCCTAGAAAACTTGACTAGCTTTCTATATTTTTCTTGACCTTTGGTAATTTTATTTCTGTCAATTATCTGTTTAATTATGTAACAATTTTTCTATTGTTATTGACTGTTTTCTTATATATCTGTAGAAGTTTTTTATATTTTTGAATATTCTTTGTCTCATATATTCTGCTAGTTGATATTTCTTTTTAACAGTTTTTTAGTGTATCTTTTGTCATATAAAGCTTAAAATTTTGTTATTGTTGAATTTACTCTTTTCTTTTTGTGGTTCTCTTGTTGTAACTTTGTTTTTTTTTTTCTTATTTTAAAAGGCAATCCTTACCCCAATTAATATGTACATGTTTCAATATTTGCTTCTTAGATTTGTCAGTTTATTTATCTGCTTACATTTAAATATTTAAGCCATTTTCATGTGCTTTTATTAATAGTGAGGAGGAAGGATCTAAAAGTAGTTTTACTTTTTATTTTTAATTAATTTTTAAATTTTACTTTAAGTTCTGGGATCCATGTGCAGAATACACAGATTTGTTACATAGGTATACATGTATCATGGTGGTTTGCTGCATCTGTCAACCCATCATCTAGATTTTAACCCCTGAATTCATTAGATATTCATCCTAATGCTCTCCCCAACCTTTCCCCCCAACCACAGAAGGCCCTGGTGTGTAATGTTCCCCTCCCGGTGTCCATGTGTTCTCATTGTTCAACTCCTACTTATGGGTGAGAACATGTGGTGTTTAGTTTTCTGTTTCTGTGTCAGTTTGCTGAGGATAATCGTTTCCAGCATTAGCCATGTCCATACAAAGGACATGAATTTATTCTTTTTTATGGCTACATAGTATTCCATGGTGTGTATATGCCACATTTTCTTTATCCAGTCCATCATTGATGGGCATTTGGGTTGCTTCCAAGCCTTTGCTATTGTAAATAGTGTTTCTATAAACATAAATATGCATGTGTCTTTATAGTAGAACTACTTATAATCCTCTGGGTATGTACATAGTAATGGAACTGTGGTGTCAAAAGGTATTTCTGGTTCTAGATCCTTGAGGAATCACCACACCGCCTTTCACAATGGTTGAACTAGTTTACACTCCCACCAACAGTGTAAAAGTGTTCCTATTTCTCCACAGCTGCACCAGCATCTGTTGTTTCCTGACTTTTAAATGATTGCCATTCTAACTGGCATGAAATGGTATTTCATTGAGGTTTTGATTTACATTTCTCTAATGACCAGTGATAATGAGCTTTTTTTTATAGGTTTGTTGGCCACATAAATGTCTTCTTTTGAGAAGTGTCTGTTCATGTCCTTTGTCCAATTTTTTATGGGGTTGTTTGTTTTTCTTGTAAATTTGTTTAAGTTCCTTGTAGATTCTGGGTATTAGCCCTTTGTCAGATGGATAGATTGCAAAAATTTTCTCCCATTCTGTAGGTTGCCTGTTTACTCTGATGATAGTTTCTTTTGTTGAGCAAAAGCTCTTTAGTTTAATTAGATCCCATTTGTCAATTTTGGCTTTTGATGCAATTGCTTTTGGTGTTTTAGTCAAGAAGTCTTTGCCTGTGCCTATGTCTTGAATGGTATTGCCTAGGTTTTCTTCCAGGGTTTTTGTGGTTTTAGGTTTTACGTTGAAGTCTTTAATCCATCTAAATTTTTGTATATGGTGTAAGGAAGGGGTCCAGTTTGAATTTTCTGCATATGGCTAGCCGGTTTTCCCAGCACCATTTATTAAATAGGGAATCCTTTTCCCATTGCTTGTTTTGATCAGGTTTGTTGGACATCAGATGGTTGTAGATGTGTGGTATTATTTCTGAGGCCTCTGTTCTGTTCCATTAATCTGCATATCTGAGGAGCTGGTACCATTCCTTCTGAAACTATTCCAAACAATAAAAAGAGAGGGACTCCTCCCTAACTCATTTTATGAGGCCAGCATCATCCTGATTCCAAAACCTGGCAGAGACACAACAGAAAAGAAAATTTCAGGCCAGTGTCCCTGATGAATATCGATGCGAAAATCCTCAATAAAATATTGGCAAACCGAATCCAGTAGCACATCAAAAAGCTTATCCACCATGATAATGTCAGCTTCATCCCTGGGATGCAAGCCTGGTTCAACATATGCAAATCAATAAATGTAATCCATCATATAAACATAACCAATGGCAAAAACCACATGATTATCTCAATAGATGCAGAAAAGGCCTTCAATAAAATTCAACATCTTTTCATGCTAAAAACTCTCAATAAACTAGGTATTGATGGAACATATCTCAAAATAATAAGAGCTATTTATGACAAACCCATAGCTAATGTCATACTGAATGGGCAAACTCTGGAAGCATTCTCTTTGAAAACTGGCAGAAGACAAGAATGGCCTCTCTCACCACTCCTATTCAACATAGTATTGAAAGTTCTAGACAGGGCAATCAGGCAAGAGAAAAAAATAAAGGGTATTCAAATAGGAATAGAAAAATTCAAATGGTCTCTTTTTGCAGATGACATGGTTGCATATTTAGAAAACTCTATCGTCTCAGCCCCTAAAATCCTTAAGCTGATAAGCAACTTTAGCAAACTCTCAGGATACAAAATCAATGTGCAAAAATCACAAGCTTTCCTATACACCAATAATAGACAAGCAGAGAGCCAAATCATGAGTAAACTCCCATTCACAATTGCTACAAACAAAATAAAACACCTAGGAATACAACTTAAAAGGAATGTGAAGGACTTCTTCAAGGAGAACTACAAACCACTGCTCAAGGAAATCAGAGACGACACCAACAAATGGGAAAACATTTCATGCTTATAGATAGAAATAACCAATACCGTGAAAATGGCCATACTAACCAAAGTAATTTATAGATTCAATGCTATTCCCATCAAGCTACCATTGACTTTCTTCATGGAACTAGAAAAAACAGCTTTAAATTTCATATGAAACAAAAATAGAGCTTGTATAACTAAGACAATCCTAAGCAAAAAAAAAACAAAGCTGGAGGCATCATGCTACCTAACTTCAAACTATACTACAAGGCTACAGCAAATAAAAGTCGTTTTTCAAATGGAAAGCTCATTGTGTCAAAACTGTTCATTGAATTGTGCATGCTTTCTATCTAGACTAAAAATTTCACCTTGATTACACCCTAGATTTCCATATATACATGGATCTGTTTTCAGACTCCATTCTCTTCACTGATGTAATCACTTTCTAGTTCTCCCATTATTATTTTAACTTTAAACTTCACGTACAACTGTGGTAGTATGCTTTGTGTTGCAAGTAGTGGAAAACTCAATGGAAATAGACAAACAATTAGAGGAATTATTGACTGGCCACCGAAATTCAATAGTAGGATCAGATTCAGGCTGGATTTAGTCTAGTGCCTCATGTGATATGACCAGGACACAGTTTATGAGTTGCAAAACAGCTTTTCTCTCCCCGTTATAAAGCTTTGCTCCATTAGCCCTGACTCCAACCTTGGCAGCTCCACTACCATGTTGCAGGAAGATGATAAACAAAATCCTGTGTCCAGGATAATTCTCTGAAATTTACTTTGATTAAATCAACTTTTGCCTAGATTACATGCCCATTCCTGAACTAAACTTCATGATCAGGACTGTGGGAAATTTCAAATGAAGGCTACAAATGGGACAAAGAGTAGGTTTCCATCCTAAATACAGAATTTTCTTCTTGAGCAGCTGGATGGAATGGTGGTGCTATTTTCCAATACAGGAAAGACTCAAGGAAGAAAGTGTTGGAATTGGGGGTAGGGAAAGATCAGGAGTTTATTTCAGATAATTAATGTGAAATGCTTGTGAGGCATATTGAGTGGGCAGTTGGACATATGAGTGCAGATATATTGAGTGGGCAGTTTGACATATGAGTCCAAAATTTAGGGGGAAACTTTGTGCTAGAGATATAAATATGGGACTCATCCTGGATTTCTATTTTACAGATGCAATATAAAGCCACGTATATTAGCCCATTCTCATGCTGCTATGAAGAAATACCCAAGATTGGGTGATTTATAAAGAAAGAGGTTTAATTAACTCACAGCTCTGAATGGCTGGGGAGGCCTCAGGAAACTCACAATCATGGCAGAAGGCACCTCTTTGCAGGGTGTCAGGAGACAGAATGAGAACCAAGTGAAGGGGGAAGCCTCTTATAAAACCATCAGATCTCTGCCGGGCGCGGTGGCTCAAGCCTGTAATCCCAGCACTTTGGGAGGCCGAGACGGGTGGATCACGAGGTCAGGAGATCGAGACCATCCTGGCTAACACGGTGAAACCCCGTCTCTACTAAGAAATACAAAAAAGTAGCCGGGCGAGGTGGCGGGCGCCTGTAGTCCCAGCTACTCGGGAGGCTGAGGCCGGAGAATGGCGTGAACCCAGGAGGCGGAGCTTGCAGTGAGCTGAGATCCGGCCACTGCACTCTAGCCTGGGCGACAGAGCGAGACTCCGTCTCAAAAAAAATAAAAATAAAAATAAAACCATCAGATCTCATGAGAACGCACTATCACAGCACGGGGGAAACTACCCTCATGACTCAATTATCTCCACCTGGTCCCACCCTTGACACATGGAGATTATTACAATTCAAGTTGAGATTTGGGTGGTGACATAGTGCCAAACCATATGACTATGGAAACAAATAAAATCTTCTCGAAAGATAATTTAGAGAGAAATCAAGAGTCCTAAGAATTGCCTTTTAGGAACTCCAATGTTTACAGGTTGGAGAGAGAAGAGGAACATGCTGATAACAGCCTGATAATATGTCTCCTGTGAAACAACAGGTAACATGAGTGTGATGCCAAGGTCTTAGAATAGGCCATTATGTAAGACAGGAAGTCTAAAACATGAGTGGGTATTCATGGAGTATCCAGACAAGAGGAGAAAATAATACTTAACTAATTCATGTGTAGACATAGATATACATGCCCACGTTAACAACAAAAACATGTTAGAAGGCATGTAGATGCATTTGGTGATTGATGTGGTTTGACTGTGTGTCCCCATCAAATCTCATGTTGAATTGTAACCTCCAGTATTGGAGGTGGGGCCTGGTAGAGTGATTGGATCATGAGGGCAGTCCTTCATGAATGGCTTAGCACCATCCCCTTGGTCCTATTCTCATAATAGTGTGTGAGTGAGTTATAGTGAGCTCTGGTTGTTTAAAAGTATCTAGTGTGCACATCCCTCATCTCTCTCTTTTGCTCCTGCTCTGGTCATTTAAGATGAGCCTGTTTCCCCTTCACCTTCTGCCTTGATTGTAAGTTTCCTGAGGCCTTCCCAGAAGCCAAGCAGATGACCAGCGTCATGCTTCCTGTACAGCCTGTGCACTGTGAGCAATAAAACCTCTTTCTTTACAAATTACCCTGTCTCAGGTATTTCTTTACAGCAATGCAAGAATAGACTAATACAGCAATGCAGGATAATTTTGGAATCAGATAGACCAGTAACTGTCTACTTTGATCAAGTTGCTCCGTGTCTGGAAGCTCTAATTTTATCTCATGTTAAATGGGATGAATATGCCTTATAAGCTTTTAGTGTAAAGATTGATTTTAAGATGTGGGTGAGTCCTTAATAAGTTGTTGCGTTTTTTTTATTATTTTCTCATTAAAATTGAAAAAATTGGGAAAAGGGGCTTACCCATGGTGTGTGATGAATAGTTCAGCATATCTGTGTCTAAACTGGGTCGACTGAGAGGCTGGTAGTTTTCTAATCCCCACTTTATTAAGGGTAGAGCTTCATTAAGGGTGTGTCTTGTCAGAAGCTGACATGACAGAAAGGACATGGCTTGGCCTGGTTGTTTCTCCTTGACCTTCTAATGTCTTTGCTCCTCTTGTTCCTCCCACACACATACTAGCTATAGAAAGTCATTTCCCATTTCAACATCAACTCCTTCATTTTAATCACCTCTAAGAAACTACAGTGTTTACTCCTAGGGGATGTCTTCTACATCTTGAATATGTACATCTGAGTTTCTCTGGACTCCAGGTCATTTAGGCATTGCCCTCTCCATCTCAATTCTCTGCTGTGTCAGTGTTTTATATTCCTTATTCTTTTAAAAACTGCTTTTCTCAGTGATTTCTTCATGCATTAGTAGACTTCTGGAGCATAGATGGTGCTTTGAATAGTAATCTAGTCTCTCATCACTTTGATTTACTTCACAACTCCAGGGTTACAAGATATTTTTGCTTCAACTTAGTGTTTTAGAATATTTTGACATTACAAAACACTGAAGAGTAGATTGTGCAAAACAATGCTGTTCTCAGTACAGAGACCAACCAGATGACCTAATGCGTCTTTTCAGTTTCTAACTTCTATGATATCTTACAGTATGGAATCTCTTTGTAGCATAATAGCCCTTTATATAAAGTAATGAATATTTCATCTAATTCTTTCTTCTTTTTGCTTTTGAGACACAATGTGGCTTTCTGATTAAACTACACACTGAAGTTAGAAAGCAGATGAACATCTTTCAACATCTTTCAACATCTTTTGTAGTCTTTTGACCACAAGGTGAAATCAAATTTGTTGAGGTCTATACATTTTAATCAATATAAGTAATAAAACACTAATTATTTGAGTTTTTCTTGTGTAGGCAATAAAAATACAAGACCAAGAACACATGATCCTCCTCTTCTAAGTTGTATTTATTTTTAACAAAACATTTCATCTCATTCAAAATCAATTCTATAGTCAGTAAATCATTTAGTGTCTTTTGTTTTAATATGCCAGCCCCACTTTCTTCACTAGATACGGTACATGAATAATGTGCTGTTTTTTTCATTATCAGAGTTTAGTTATATCTAACACTTTATATCTTCAAAAATATTTGTGATTATTAACAACAATATAACTAGAAACACAACAGAATTTGACTTATTTCAGTAAAACTTTCTTGCCAACAGTTAAATTTTGTTCATATTTTCCAAGCAGTTTAAGAAATTCTTACTACATATTTTGAAAAGCAACAACAACAACAAAACATTTACTTTCTTGGTCTGGTGTTCCATACGGAGGAAAAGAATTTCATTGATTGCTGAATGGTATGAAAGATCTTTGAAGGAGGCCCATACGTCTTTTAAGTACTGAAGTACTTCACAAGACAAATGCTCTTCATAAAATCTGGTTCCCAGAACAACCCCGGGCAGATGGTGATATGGTTATATATACAGTCATAAATAATAATTTACTGGATGACTTCCATTGAAGTCATAAAAAGAAAACTGTTTACATAGAGGATTTAAAATGTTATCATGCTTGTTAATTTTTAGTGGACTATTTTTTAGAGCAGTGTTAGGGTTACAGCAAAATCGAGCAGAAGGTAGGGATTTGACATTAATAACTATACCAACTGAGACTGGGACTGTAAAAACGTGAAACGAAGTTGCTTTTCTACAATAATTGCACAACATTTAGTAAACTTATTTAATGGCAAAGAAAAGGGTAAAGGTAGATGTAATTGACAGCAGCATCAGCTAGAGGCATCCTCATCCGTGTACACAATGAGGAAGGTTAACCCTGTTTAGCAATTTGAATACACCAAATAGCTAGCCTACGTTTGGGGCATGTGACTGACTGTTCTGGGAGTTAGTTACATGTAAGAGTGAGAGGGAGTCAACGAAAAGAGGCAAAGGAATGTCTTCAGGGCTGTGAGAGCCCAACATCAGAATCAATATCTCCAGATTACTCAAGCCAGGGACATTTTCAACAAATGTTTTATAAGTCATTCTGAAGTTTTGACACTCCAACCACCTTGCTAATAGAAGACATCCCAGCAGCCTAAATGAAGTAATCTGTGAAAGGTTTGAGGTCTTTAAGTATAACCCCCTTAAGATGCTGAACCTGAGAACAGATCCATTTAATCCAAGACTCCCTTTTCACTTAAACAGAATTGGGTTTGACCAGAGAGAAAACCCAGATGAACTGCCGATGGGGTCGTCACAACCTTCCCTGATCAATCAGAGAACCTTGATGTTTGGTTATTGACACCTTAGGTATTTAGATGAACTCCCTTTCACTGCTTTTTTCCCCTGTAATATTCCCACAAGCCCAAGTCAAAGCACATCCTTAGATTTGATTTTTAAATTATTCAAATAAACTGACTAGTAGCCCAATTTTTCTCTTCATTTTACTTGGGTAAAAGAATACTTCTCCCTCTTTCTCTGTTTCTCAGGCATGTGAAAAGACATAAGAAATAGGAAATCTGAGCACTGAAAGCCCATTTCATATGTTCTAGATGTATAAGTGCTTCAGAAAATGAACTGGTGAATATGAGATGCTGCACTTCGTTATTCTTCTTAAATATGATTATGCAGAAATCATAAGATTAATTTCAAATTCTTCTACTTTTTAAAAGCACAGTTATGATAAACAATCTTGTGATATGTTCTAAAAACTAAATAAAAGTAGTGCACCTCCAAACCTGAAAGTGCTCTGCATTTGTCCTCATTTGCCACATTTTCACATGACCACATCATTATCACTTCTCATAAATCACTGCATCTCTATCAAAACCTATTATGTGTATCCATACTGAATCTAGTCTGAATATAAAAAAATCTTTCTAAAACACAAAAAGGTATTTCTATAATACAAATTTTGTGTTTCTGTTCTGCATGAAAATCCTCAGTGACTTTCCTTCATGTCTAACCATGTTCAAGTTAAATCTCAACATGGAATTTCCAGCTAATATCAGAACCTAACTTACTACCCAGGCCTTATGGTTCATGTGGCCTAGAGAACTGGACAACTGTTTCTCATCCAAACTTGCCCAGGAGGTTTCCAACACTCCGCTTTGGCTCAAACTCTTCCTTCTGACATACAGTGCCTTTCCCTGAAAGCATTGCACTTGCCATCGTATGGGTGTCTTTAATAGTGCATCACTACCTTTCAAAATTTACCAATATCTTCAGGCCCAATTTAAGTTTTACCTCTTTTGGAAACCCTCCCTCCCTAAGGTTGTCTCACCAGAATTAATTTCTCCATCCATTGGGTCATCATAACAGCTCGTCCATACATCTCTGATATCATTGACCACTCTGCACAACTTTGTAATTATTTGCATATATATTAGGCAGTTATCTCTGTACTCCCACCCGCCCCCCCCCCACCTTCCAGAGTATCTTCCTTACAGTAGGCAGTAAATGGCTTTGTCTTGAATTTAATTGACAATAATTCAGAACTAAAGCTCTGAGGCTATATTAACACTCTAGAAGATTTTGGTCCAATGTTAAAATAACATTCCTTCATAAAAATTTTAGGAACACCTCAGTATCAGTTTCAATATATAAATAGACATGTTTGATAGCTAACAGTCTAAGAAAGATGACATTTATTCAGCTCAAATGATTAAGGAAGCATTAAAATTCTGTAGTGACAAAGAGAAGTTAATATTAAGGTCAAATTGGAAGACAAAGGCATACTATAAAACAACAAAAAACTCAGAGTATTTACAGGGTTTAATAAAAACCATTTCCTGCAACTTCAAATATGTATTACAAACTTTACACCCAATTTAAGAATAAAGGGAAAACAAAGTATTTTAACAAGGACTCATCAGTTGCTGCCAGCCTCTGAGGCTGGCTTTTACGACTTAATCCACCCTGCTTTCCTGAAGAAACACTGCCAATCTGAACAGCCTTAATGCTGACAGACTCTGTCAGAAGGTGGGAGGTCTTGCAAAGATTTCAAATGTTCCTAATATAATAAATATCTGGGTTGCAGTTACACAGACAGTTGCCATCTGTTGGAACCTTTATATATTGGATTCTTTTATTATACAGTAGCTTCCATTCAGAAATTAAATACTCTCTTTCAATTCACTTATGCGAAAGCAATACTATGGCTCTAAGTCTGGAAAAATCTCTACTGTCAAGAGCATTCTGTCTTACACTTAAGACTGGAAAAATCTTACCTCCCAATAAAGCTTGCCCTTTTCCTAACTCCTCCTCCTTCAGCCCTTTTGGAAGCACAATGCTCACTGTTTATATTTCCCACCCTTGAAGCCTAGGAGCCATCTCAGAAATATTAAGGAGATAAGAGCACCTATAAAAGCTCTTAAGATACTCTTAAATTTAGATCAAACAATGGACTATTTACTTGCCTTATCTGAGGATGGGTGTTCCCTTCAGTTCATTAAAGAAGGCTAGAGCAGAGGAAATTTACACAAGGGACTTTAGGCCTCACAAATCTCCTAGGAAATGGCCGGATTTTCAAGGGTACCAGCCCTTCTGACCTCAGCCAGTCCATCCAGATTCTAAATAGAACGCATTGTTTCAGGTAAAATCCTCCCTCTTCTTTACGAAGCTACTATATATATATATATATATAAAACTAAAATAAGATTCGCATAGGTAGATCAGGTAGATTTAAGAATACTGCATCATTCAGGTGTGAACTTGATTTTTAAAGAAAACAAAAACGAAGGTTTGGAAATAAACAGACTACTCACATAAGAAAAAGCAGAGGTTACTCATTGGGAGCTTGCCATAGCAGGAGATTCAGCCTCCATTGCTTGCATTTGGCAGAGACCCAGGGGCAGGCGGGGAAGTGGGAAATTTTACAGTAAAAAAAGAGAAGGCGGCCCGGCGCGGTGGCTCACGCCTATAATTCCAGCACTTTGGGAGGCCAAGGCGGCTGGATCACGAGGTCAGGAGGTTGAGATCATCCTGGCCAACATGTTGAAACCCCGTCTCGACTAAAAATACAAAAATTAGCCAGGCATGGTGGCGTGCACCTGTAATCCCGGCTACTCGGGAGGCTGAGGCAGGAGAATCGCTTGAACCCGGGAGGCGGAGGTTGCAGTGAGTCAAGATCGCGCCACTGCACTCCAGCCTGCAGGGCAGAGCAAGACGCCTCTAAAAAAAAAAAAAAAAAAAAAAAAAAATAGAGAGAGAGAGAGAAAGCTTCAGGTTTGTTCTGATGGTCAAATTTTGGAACTGAAACAGGAGAGTTCCCTTATCCACATCACATGTGACGGGCGTGTGGCTCGCTACTTCCGACCCCTAGGGCAGCATGCAGAGGGGCAGGTGTGGTGAGCTGCCGTGGGGAGCATTTTTTGGGTTCCAGCCCCAAGGCAATGTCTAAAATGGGTGTCTGAGACTCCTGAAACTCAAGAGGGCTTATGTTACAGTGTGCTCTTTCAGCTTTGCCATCTGCAAATGGCTTGTGTTAATCAGCTCAATAGACCCTCAGCCATATGGCAAGGGCAGAGGGCCAGTGTGACAGCTCTCTGTATCTCGAGCTCTTGCCCAGTGTACCAGGAAAACTGGGTCACACGTGCGCTCGAAGGATGAGTGCAAGGTTTTATTGAGTGGTGGAGGTGGCTCTCAGAGAGATGGATGGGGAGCGAGAATAGGGAATGGAGTGGGAAGGTAGTCTTTCCCTGGAGTTGGGCCACCCAGCAGTCAGCCTCTTCTCTTACTGCCCCCAGCTGAACTCCCCTCAGCATCCAGACCTCCCTTCTCTGTTCTCTTTCCCTTCTTTGTCATTCTGCCTTCACTCGTCTGCTGGGGTCTTCTGGTGTCTGCTGGTCTATTCGTCTTCTCCTCTCAATGTTCAGCTGCTTGCCTCTGTGCCTGCTAAGGTCTTGGGTTTACATGGGCACAGGATGGGGGGTGTAGCAGGCAAGAGTGGTCTTGGGAAATGGAACATTTGGGTGCAAAGAGGAGTGCCTGTTCTCAGTTAGGTCCATGGGCACAGGCCAAAGGGTGGAGCCCTCACCAGGAACCCCACCCTTTTCTTCCCTGTCCCCACTCCTGTATCAGAATGAGGACCCTGGAGGTGAGCTAACTAGAAACAAAGCATCCTATATGACTAGCTAGGGGAGCACATTTGGCTTTCTCTGGTTGAGCTTGGGTTGAAAGCAGGGGTAAAAATTAGGGGAGCTGGCAGTAACCGAGTAAGTGCTGACTGTTTGGGGCTGATTGCTGCAGAGGTTGTGGTTTGGCTTCCTAGGCTGGTTGTTGTACAGGAGTGGGTCAGTGTTCTGTTTTATATGCGGTCTGGCCACTGTCTGTTTGCATATTCGGTCTCTCACAGGGTTTCCATTGTTCATTTTTTAATTCTTTGGAAATGAAATAATATTCAGGAAATTATTGAAAAGTTAAATAGAAACTAGAAACTTATCTCTGGATATTAATTCTAGAACTATTTATATTATAAAGGAAAGCAATGGTTTTTTACCCCCAAAAGAACTCATTATCTTGGAATGAGTTTCATCAAAATAGCATCAAAATTTTCCCTTGAGGAAAATTCTTGGATTATAAGCTGGAAATAAAAGCTGCCCAAACAGTGTCTGTTTTTGTTGATTCAGTTTCAAAACAGAATTATAAAAGGATAAGTGGTTTGATAGGTCAATATTTCAACCACATAGTTATTGAAAAACAAACAAACAAACAAACATATAAGAACTGATGAGTAAAAGTATGAGACAAGCAAAGACTTAAAGGTTGTTGTGAAGATAGTGGACAGCAGCACACATATAATAAATGCCTTGTAAGGAGGTTGCAGAGAAAAAGGAACACATTTACACTGTTGATGGGAGTGTAAATTAGTTCAACCATGGTGGAAGACAGTATGGCGATTCCTCAATGATCTAGAGGCAGAAATACCATTTGACCCAGCAATCCCATTACTGGGTATATACCCAAAGGAATGTAAATCATTCTACTATAAATATTCATTGCAACACTATAGCAAAGACATAAAATCAACCCAAATGCCCATCAATGATAGACTGGATAAAGAAAATGTGGTACATACACACCATGGAATACTATGCAACCATGAAAAGGAACAAGATCCAGCAAACTAATACAGGAACAGAAAAACGAACTCCGCATGTTCTCACTTACAAGGGAGAGGTGAACAATGAGAACACACGGACACTCTGGGAGAGGAACAACACACAGTGGAGACTGTGGGAGTAGGGGAGGGAGAGCATCAGGATAAATAGCTAATGCATTTGGGGCTTAATACCTAGGTGATGGGTTGATAGGTGCAGCAAACCATCACGGCACACGTTTACCTATGTAACAAACCTGCATGTCCTGCACATGTATTCTGGAACTTAAAATAAAATAAAATAAAATAAAAGGACAAGATTATGTCCTTTGCAGGCACATGGATGGTGCTGGAAGCCCTTATCCTCAGCAAACTAATTTAGGAACAGAAAATCAAATGCAGCAAGTTCTCATTTATAAGTGGGAGCTGAACAATGAGAACACACGGACACATGGGGAGGAACAACACGCACTGGGGCCTGTCGGGATG
Source organism: Papio anubis (assembly GCF_008728515.1). Lineage (NCBI taxonomy): Eukaryota > Metazoa > Chordata > Mammalia > Primates > Cercopithecidae > Papio > Papio anubis. The sequence continues at coordinate 56,497,653 of NC_044990.1, read as the reverse complement.
GACTGGGGAGGGAGATCATCCCAAAGGATAGCTAATGAATGCTGGGCTTAAGGTGATGAGTTTATCTGTGCAGCAAACAACCATGGCACACGATTACCTATGTCACAAACCTGCATATCCTGCACATATATACCGGAACTCAAAATAAAAGCTGAAGGAAAAAAGTCACCGATAACTGCCTTGTAAGCTAAACCAACAAGACTTGGAGATCCATAAACTATGGAGATGAGGTGAAAAGACGACTCTGAGATGACTCCCTTGTCTCTGATTTTGATGATGATGTAGGTGGTGAGACTGTTGGCTGAAATTGTGGATTTAAGAGTGGGCACATTTAGAGGTCATATTCAAGAAGGGGAAAAAAAGCCCAAGGCGAGAGACAGAACTAGAAATACAGAACTAGACTCCCTTTGGAGTCATTCATTCAACCATATTTTTGAGTGGATAATCCAAATAATAAACAACCAACTAATTGCAGCTGTAATAAGTGCTATCGTGGAGCTAAGAGATCATCCTACCAGGGGACTCAACTATTTTAGTAGGATCAGGAAATGCAGAAGTAATACATAAACAATTAGCATCATGTGAATTACTGGGAGTGAACTGGTCACTGAAGGACAGATCATTCCTGGCAGACTGAATAGTGTAGGCAAAGGCACTAACACAGGAAGAAGTATATTCAAGGAACTGAAAGCGGATGAGGCAGAAGTAGAAGAAATGGAGGACTAAATGTCTCTAGATATGACTGATAAGGCAGACAGACATCATATCATACATAATCTTGAGGTCCATTATAAGAATCTGGGATTTTATCTAGGTATAAAAGGGAAGCCATTAAAGTAGGTTAAGCAGAGAAATTTCATGAACAGACTTTCATTTTTAAAAGATGATTTTGTTCACAATGAGGTATATAAATTAAAGGAGTATAAGAGCAGATGTAAGGGACTGGTATGGAGGATATTGAAGTAGCCTATGTGAGAGGGAATAGCCATGGAGATAAAGAGAAATAGGTCAGTTTGAGGCATAGTTAGAAGAAAGATTAGAAATCTTGGTGATTGGAAGAATACTGATCCCAATGAAGGAAAGATAGCAACGATAATTTCCAACTTTCTGGCATGAACCATACTCTCGGCTCAGAAATACTGGGGGGAAGCCAGGAGTGGAAAGAAAATTATGAGCTTAGTTTTCAAGATGTAAAGCATAGGATGCCCATGAGATCAACAAGTACTGATGGCATGGAGACAGTTGTTGGTTCTACAGATCTGGAGCTCTGAGAAAAGTTGGAGTAAACATAAAAAGCACAGTTATAGATAGTGATTGAAGCCATGGTGATTTGGTGATAGTTGAAATTAACTAGGGAAAGAGGATTAAAGAAAAGGTCTGAGATAAAACTTTGAGAAATCCTGACTTATTTAAGACCAGGTGGAAAGGAATGAGCTGGCCAAAGTGTGAAGGAGGAGGAAAATCAGAAGAGTGTAAGCTTATGAAAGGCAAGGATAGAGTGTTTCAGTAATAAGCGTATGGTGAACTGCCTCAGTATCCCAGATGGATCAAGTAAGAGGAGAATGAGAACATGGCCTTGGGGTTAGTGACATGCATGTCACTGGTGACCTCTAAAGGAGGGCTTTTGGTGCTACACGGATGATAAAAGTCAGACTAGAGTAGGTCTGAAACTGAGTAGGATTTGAGAAAATGAAGATAATAAATACAGACAATGCTTTCAAGAGGTTTTGGATATAGCAGGGATGATAACTGAATGGGAAATAGATATGAAAGGAGACTTTGGGCTTTGTTTCTTTTGTGTGTTAAATTGTTAAGGCTGCAGCAGGTTCAATTGCTTATAGGATAGAAGCAGTTGAGTCAAGGGAATTGCAAAGATAGTTGTGAGAAAGGATAATAGACAGTGCAGGATTCCTGAAATGGAGTGTGGAAAGGACACATGGAAAAAGGGATACAGTGCTAATTACACCACAAGGATGAACATTTCACAAGTGTAATCATTGCAAGGCTCTTGTATCAGTTCGAACCCTGAGAGTGTGCCAACAAACAACACAAGGCTGTGTGGAGCAACACGCTATTTTAATGAGCGCCTGGGTGCAGGCAGGCTGAGGCCTAAAATGGCGTCAGTCCCAAGTGAGGACAGCAGGTCCTCTGTAAACAGGAAGTGTTTATAGTCCTCTGTAAACAGGAAGTGATCCAGGCTGACTTGACTGCTATGGAGTACCCGTATGGCCTCCTTCTCAATCTTCAGGGGGTATGTGTCTTCTGGCCCGCTCTGTCCCTGCTTTTGCTATCTTACTGACGCAATGCCACTGGCGCAAGTGACCTTGTGACTTGGGCCTGAGGAGGGAGGAGTTATTCATTCCCTTAAGCTTTCAGGCCCCAGGGAGAATCTTTCAATCATCTGATCAGCATGATGGGTGTAGATCCACCCTGTGATCTCTTCTTCATGACATGAGAACCTCTGTGTAAGCCATTTCTGAAATTTAAGCCTCAGAAACTTGTAATTCGTTATTTAGGCATTATGATTCTGCTCACAAGACGTTTCACTCTTTTACCTCCATCTATTTTGTATGGCTAAATATATGGTCCAGAGACCCTCTGAAGGAAGCAGACTGTTCCTGCAGGACCCAGGAGATGCCCTCAAAACTGTGGGTGCCCCAACTGCAGAAGTGGGAAAGGGAGACCCTCTCGAACACCAGAAAGGCTCTGGGAGCTTGCTGGGTCCCAAGTAGGTCATTCCTGCCTGGCACCAGAGGGATGCAAGGGGAGAGGAGCAGGGGGTAAAACTACACAGGGAGAAGGAAATCTCTAGCTAAATTTAGTGACAATTAGAAACGGGTGAGAAACCTCCTGGCCAGAACTTGGGGGAGGGCAGACTCCACACTCAGGGAAAGAATCAAGGCCTTCTCTTTCAGAGCTGGGAGGTGGATAGCCTAGGGCAGGTTTTCAAGCCCTTATCGCTGTCTACCTGGAAACCTTCTGGGGACTGATGCGGTGGGGGCATAGTAGGAGTGAGACTGGCACTGGCTTATTGATTTGTGTGGGATGTGGGTGAGGCCTGTGACTACCAGCTTTCCCCCACTTCCCTGACAAACTTCATGAATCAGCAAAGGCAGCCATAATATTCCTAGGTGCACAACTCCAGTGACTGGGAATCTTACCCCCATTCCCCACAACAGCCACAGGAAGACCCACCCAAGGAGAGTCAGAGCTCAAACCTGCCTAGCCCTGCTCCCACCTGATGGTCCTTCCCTACCCATCCTGGTAGCAGAAGACAAAGGACATATAATTTGGGATTTCTACAGCCCCACCCACTGCTGATTCCTCCCTATGATTCCACAGCTGATGTTCTCTGGAAAACACCACCTCCTGGCAAGAGGTCATTACCCATCCTGGTAGCAGAAGACAAAGGATATATAATTTGGGAGTTCTACGGCCCCACCCACTGCTGATTCCTCCCCATGATAGCACAGCTGATGTTCTCTAGGAAGCACCATCTCCTGGCAAGAGGTCAACCAGCACAAATATAGAACATTAAACCATCAAAGCTAAGAACCCTCACAGAGCCCATTGCACCCTCCACCACCTCCACCAGAACAGGCACTGGTATCCATGGTAGAGATTCATAGACAGTTCACATCATAGAACTCTATGCAGACAACCCCCAGTGCCAGCCTGGAGCTGGATAGACTTACTGGGTGACTAGACCCAAAACAGAGAAAACAATCACTGCAGTTTGGCTCACAAGAAGCTACATCCATTAGGAGAAGGGGGAGAATATGACATCAAAGGAACATCTCATGAAAAAAAAAAGGATCTGAACAACAACCTTCAGCCCCAGACCCTCCCTCTGACAGAGCCTACCCAAATGAGAAGGAACCAGAAAACTAGCCCTAGTAATATGAAAACAAGGTTCTTCAACACCCTGCAAAAAATCACACTAGTTCACCAGCAATGGATCCAAACCAAGAAGATATCCTTGATTTCCCTGAAAAAAGAATTCAGGTAGTTATTAAGGTAATCAGGGAAGGACTAGAGAAAGGTGAAGCCTAATGCAAGGAAATCCAAAATATGATACAAGAAGTGAAGGAAGATATATTCAAGGAAATAGATAGCTTAAAGAAAAAACAATAAAAAATTCAGGAAACTTTGGACACACTTTTAGAAATGCAAAATGCTCTGGAAATTCTCAGCAATAGAATTGAACAAGTAGAAGAAATTCTGACCTCGAAGACAAGGTCTTTGAATTAACCCAAGCCAACAAAGACAAAGAAAAAAGAATAAGAAAATATCAACAAATCCTCCAAGAGTCTGGGATTATGCTAAATGACAAAACCTAAAATTAATTGGTATTCTTGAGGAAGAAGAGAATTCTATGAGCTTGAAAAACATATTTGGGGGAATAATCCACGAAAACCTCTCCAGCCTTCCTAGATGTTATGGGGGTCTTTGTTCTTATGGCTCCCAAAATGGTGGCAGGCCACTCCCAAGATGGGGTGGGCTGCTCCCAAGATGGCAGCAAGCCTTTTGTACTCTGACCTGGGGTTCTTGGCCTCATGGATTCCAAAAAAAGGAAACTTGGGCCATGTAATGAGTGTTATAGCTCTATCAGAAGCCATGGGTCACAGAAGAGAACCGTGGAACCCAGCGACTGGTGTTCAGCTCGATTAGGATGAACACAGGCACTTAGCCATGCAGGAACAATGGCGAGCCTTTAGTCTGATCGGGAGTGGCAATGGGCTCCTCACTGAATCAGGAGCACAGCAGACACCCTGCTGGATCCCAAGGGGTGGAAGTCAGCGGTGGGTCTGTGATGGTGGCAAACAGCAGTGGTGGACGGCAAGCAAAAGCTCAGCTCCAGCCATAACAAACACGGACCAGAAGGGTGTGCAGCTGCAAGATTTAATAGAGTGAAAAACAGAGCTCGCATACAATGGGAGGGCACCCAAAGGGGGTTACCACTCCCTGCTCGAATGCCTGGGTTTATATCCCGATCATTGTCCCTCCCCCTGTGCTCTCAGACGATAGATGATTTGATTATTTTTTACCTCCTGTTTTTAGCCTAATTGGTATTTTAGTGAGCCCTCTTTACTACCTAATTGGTCTGGTGTGAGCTGAGTTACAAGGCCTGTTTTTAAAGGTAGGTGCATCATCTTCCCTAGCTAGGCTTAGGAATTCTTAGTCAGTCTAGGAAATCCAGCTAGGCCTGTCTCTCAGTCCCCGCTCTCAACAGGAAAACCTAAGTGCTATTGGGGAGGTTGGCCAACAAGCTCTCTTAACTGCTTCCTACTGAATTGGGGCATAGTAGAGGTCATGCAGTTGAGATTTCCTTGGGAAGAGTGCCTTCAATGTCATTGACATCAGAGCATGGGCTAGCAGGCCTGTCCAGGGGTCCACAGTAGATCTTAGTCATGGCCTGCATCTGGGTCTCCATTTGAAGAACAATTTGTAGTTTTACAGCTTTGATTCTGGAAGAGACAAACTTAACAAGGAAGTTAAAGATACAGGGATTGAAATGTATGGCCTGAAGTGCAGGGGATTTTTCTTTGGCACACTTCACAGGCCCTGACTATCAGCTTGATAGTTTTGAGAAGTCCTGGTTCAGTATATAATGATTTGGCCATCTGATGGATGCTATCAATGCCTAAGTGAAAAGTTTGGTGAAGGATTTTAAGTAATTTCCATTGGTTAGCTGCAGGCAAAAGTATTTTTCCTTCTTCGATGGCTAGCCATCCTGAGGGGAGAAAACTGTGTACTCTTGAGGTTCCACATTCTATTTCTTCCACTGAGTACTGGGGCTTGGTTTCCTGCAGGGGATTACCCCATACTAGGGGTCATTCTGTAAGCATTTCTAATGGAGGGTCCCGCCTTGCGGCTCTTTTGTCTTCAATACTGGCTTGGCGGTTCCCTTCTATTTCCCTTTCCTTTCCTTTCCTTTCCGATGACACCAGCGGTGCAAGACTGCCACCTCTTTAGGTTTCTGTACAGCCAATAATAATCTCCTAATGACCTCCTGATGTTTGATAGGAGCTCCCTCGGAAGTTAGGAATTCCCTTTCTCTCCATATTGCTGCATGGGCATGGAGGACTAGGTAAGCGTACTTAGAGTCTGTATATATATTTACCCTTTTTCCGTCTCCTAATTCTAGTGCCTGAGTGAGGGCTATTAGTTTTGCCAGCTAAGCACTAGTTCCTGAAGTGAGGGGATTACTTTCAAGTATTCCATTATCATTGACCACTGCATACCCCACTTTTCGAAGTCCTTTTTCTACAAAGGAACTTCCATCAGTATACAAGTTGAGGTCGGGAACAGTCAAGGGAACCTCTAGAAGGTCCCCTCGAGCAGCACAGGTTTGAGCAATTACTTATTGACAGTTATGTTCTATCTTTTCTTCATTATCTGGAAGAAATGTGGCTGGATTAAGAGTTGCACAAGTGCGCAGTCACAGCACTGGTCCTTCAAGTAATAGAGCCTGATATTTAAGCAAACAGTTGTCTGACAGCCACAAGTCTCCCTTAGCAGTGCGTATGCCATTCACATCATAAGATGTCCACACTGTAAGATCTCTTCCCTGTATCATTTTAACTGCTTTCCAGATACTAGGACTGCTACTGTTGCCACTACCTGTAAACAATGAGGTCAACCATTTGCTACTATCAATTTCCTTACTCAGGTACACCACAGGTTTCAAAGTGGTCCCTTGGACCTGTGTAAGGACTCCTAGAGCTATTTCTGTTTTGTTCTGTGACATATAAAGAAAAATCTCACCCTGTTGGCAAGCTTAACAATGGGGCTTGCATTAGCCCCTTCTTCAGGGCCTGAAAAGCCACTTAGGCTTCAGGTGTCCATTCTACTAAATGGGTATTGGCTTTCTGAGTTTCCTTAATTAGCGTGTATAATGGCCTGGCTATTTCGCCATACCTGGGAATCCATATTTGGCTGAAGGCTGTTATGCCAAGGAACCCTCTTAATTGCTTCAGGGTTTGGGGATGAGGATAAGCCAGTATAGGCTGGATGCATTCCTCACTGAGGGCCCTGATGCCTTTGGATAATTTTAACCCTAAGTATTTCACCTGTTGTAAGCAGAGCTGAGCCATTGGTTTGGAAATCTTGTAGCCACAAATGGTGAGGAAGTTTAAAAGTGCTTGAATGGCTTGATGGCACAAGGTTTCTGAACAGGCAGCTAGAAGTAAATCATCCATGTACTGAAGGACAAGAGCGTCCAAGTATGAGAACTGGCTCAAGTCTTGGGCTAATGCCTGGCCAAATAGATAAGGACTATCCCTGAATCCTTGGGGTAAAATAGTCCAGGTGAGTTGAGACATTGGGTTCGAACAATCTTCAAAGGCAAACAAAAATTGAGAGCCAGGAAGTACAGGGATGCAGAGAAGGCATCCTTAAGTTCCAGGACTGTAAACCACTCTGCTTTCTGTGGTAATTGGGAAAGCAGAGTGTAACGGTTAGGTACAGCTGGGTATAGAGGGACAACGGCCTCATTGATATTCCTTGATAATCCTGAGATCTTGCACTAACCTCCACTGTCCGTTGGGTTTCTGTACTTCTAAAATTGGAGTATTGCAGGTGCTATTGCATGGTTTTACTAGGCCTTGGGCTTTTAAGTCCTTAACAATCTTTTGGAGTCCTTGTTGGGCCTTGGGTCTAAGGGGGTACTGCCTCTGATAGTGAAAGGAGGCCGAATCCTTTAGTTTAACTTGAACTGGATGGGCATTCTTCGCTTGTCCATATTGTCCTTCTGTTGCCCAGACTTCAGGATTAATTCCTTCCTCAAGTAGGGGACAAGAAACGTGTGTTCCTTCTCCTACGTTCAGGTGTATAATGGCCCCTGCTTTTGCTAGAATGTCTCTCCCTAACAAAGGAGTGGGGCTTTCAGGCATAATTATAAAGGCATGTGGAAAGAGTAAAGTTCCCAGTCACAACTTAATGGCTGGGAGAAGTATCTAGTGACTGCCTGTCCTAGGACTCCTCGGATAGTGACAGATCTGGAGAACAGTTGTCCAGGACAGGAGAGTAAGACTGAGAAGGCCGGGCCAGTGTCCAGGAGACAGTTAACCTCCTGGCCCTCAATGGTCAAACATACCCGGGGCTTTGTGAGGGTGATGGCATGGGCTGGCGCTTGTCCCGGGCACCCTCGGTCCTGCTGCTGGATCACCTGGTTAGTGGCTTCTGACACAGAGGATCTTCATGCCCTGGGGCAGTGGGTCTTCCAGTGATTCCCTTGACATAAGGGGCATGGATGAGGGGGCGGCTTATTTCTATTCAGACAATCTTTTTTAAAGTGCCCTTGTAGACCGCACTGGAAGCTTTGCCCAGCCTTTCCCTTTTCCAGAGCCTCCAAAGTCCACTTGCCTGAGGGCCATGACAAAAGAGGTGGCCCTTTTTTAAAATCCCGTTTGTCCTGTTCTGCCAACTCCTCTTGATCTCTATTATAAAAAAACCAAGGTTGCCAAGTTCAATAGGGTTTCTAAGTTTTGCTCTGGGCCTAAGGTGGACTTTTGAAGTTTTTTTCTAATGTCTGCAGCTGACTGAGTGATAAACTTATCCTTTGAGATTAGTTGGTCTTCAATAGAGAAAGGTGACACAGAGATACGCTTCCTCAATGCCTCCCTTAGTTTCTCCAGAAGGGCAGTAAGATTTTCTTCTTTTCCTTGTGTTATAGTGGACATCATTGAATAATCTGTAGGCTTCTTCCTAGTTTTCCTTTGTCCTTCCAGCACGCAAATTAGCAAATGTCTGCAGCACCAATCTCCATATTCTGACTCTGTGTCCCACTGAGGGTCTACACTGGGAACTGCCTGAAGGCCTGTGGGGAATTGTTCTCCTTCCTCTGTTTTCATCCTATCATTGACCTGACTGAGATACCCAGAGATTGCCAAACTCTCGGGCTGCAAATATGGCGGCACTTCTCTCATTTGGGTTTGGTGTCTGATCTTGCAGTAACATTACATCTCTCCATGTCAGATCAAAGGATTGTCCTAACCCCTGTAAAACATCAATATAGCCATAAGGGTTACCTGAGAATTTACCTAGGTCTATTTTAATTTGCTTCAAGGCTGAGAGGGAAAAGGTACATGCACTCTGACTGGGCCAAATTCTGCAGAATACATCTTAAGAGTGTTTTTGCCTTGAGGGGAACATTTCCCATCTGGAAAAAGAACATAGGGATGCCAGCACCCCTAGTCATTTTCTGATAAGTATTAGTCCTAGAGCATCCTCTATGGTCCTAATGCTTATTCCTTTCCAGGGTGCCTAACCACCCATGGACCTCTGCTTATCAAATTAGTTATGCTCACCAATGTAGCAGTCCTGCACCTGTTTTCCTGCCTTTGTTGACCACAAAGAAAAGGTTCTGGGCTGCTGGATTCTAGTGGTCCTTTACCAGTTTGCCCAACATTGCCTTTGCCCTCAGGGATGAGTTCTAGAGCTGGGCTGGGTTCCTGAGTATTTCATAACAACCCAGCTGCCCCATCAAGATGCATTCCCATAACCAACAGTTCTTATGCAAATTCGTTTCAGAGAGGGTGTAGGTAACCTTTTGAGTCAGGATTGAGATAGTTTTTTTGATTCTGTAAGTACCTTAAGTCTTGGCTGAGCTCAAACAGCTCATACGTTTAAGCAGACCTGTTATTAGGCAATTTTCCTAACTCTGCTTCTGCAAGAGTTTCCCTATAAATTGCTGAATATCCACTGTGATTTTTCCCTCAATCATCTGTAAGGAGCAATCTATCATCCTGTCCTGAAGGGGGTTCCTGCTAGGTCTGGTCGGACCTTTGTATGATAATTAAGATTTAAATCAAATGTTAGGAAATCTGCTGGGTTTACGGAATTTTCAGCAGTTACTGTTATATCTGTTAGTGTTAAATCACCGTTTTCTAACAGAATAACCCCATTCTTTAAGATTTTTGAGTTAGTAATCTACATTTTTGTGTTTTGGCTTAGGATAGTTCTGAACTATCTGAACTGTATCTGAACTGGTGAGGTGTGCTCACAATGAAATTTCCTCTAAAGGTTATTTTTCTACTTTTAGCAAAGCAGTTGCTGATACCAACTGAATGCATTTGGCCCATCTGTGGATTACTGGGTTAAAAATTTTTGATAAGAAGGCTACAGATTGTCAGTGGTCTCAGTGTTTTCAGGCTACTCCCTTGTTTACACTGACAACAAGGTAGTATTGGAGTGTTACAGACTCATGGAGAAGACCTTCAATTATCAATAATAGGTTTTAAATTTACCCTGGCATTTAAAGGAATAGGGCACACTTTTTTCTTTACTACTTCTATATTTTTCTTTCTCTCTTTGACTCCTTCTTTGTCTCTCTGCCTCCTTCCCCTCTCTCTCTCTGCTTCTCTTTCCCCTGTTCTCTCGCTCTCTCTCTTCTTCTCTCTCCTCTCTGTCTCTGTCTCTTTCTCTCTCCTCTCTGCTTCTCTCTCCTCTCTGTCTCTCTCTCTCTCCTCTGTCTTTGTAGATGGATTTTGGAAACACAGTGGAAGGACTTTCGCTCATTGCCTCCATTTGCCACCATAGGAATATGTACCTCACTTTAATTTACTCAATTCGTTTTCATCCTGACCTACTATGTTGTTGTAGACCCAGTTCCAGTTGTTAAAGTACTGGGTTATCAGTTGTAAGGCCCTGGCAAGGGTGGTGGGGAACGGGTCTCACATAACTGCCCTTTCGACTGCTGTATGCCTAAATTGGGAGGGACACCAGGGACAAGACTCCCTGGGTTCATAGCCTAGGGGCCACTGCCTTGTTCTCTGCCTCTATAGTTGTACCTTTTCCAGAGTGCCCTGTGAATGGAATCACATGGAATGCAGCCTTTTGAGTATGACTTCTCCAGTGGTTGCCACAGATTACACGTGGGTCAGGGGTTGACTACAGTGGGCATGTGGGAATTTGGGGGGTGATGAAACTTCTCTATCTTGACTGTCATGGGGGTTAGAGGTCAGTGCACATTTGTCAAAACTCCTAGAACTGCACACTAAAAAGAATGAATTTTAGGCTCTTGGTAAACAAATGTAGGCAGGTATTATGCCCCTTGCATGCATGAGAACACTGAGCCAGGAAGCTTGTCAGAGACAGAGAAAACGTCCTGGACAACCTGAGCCATATAGGTTCCCTGCAATTCCCTGAGGTAGGATGTGTGGCCAGGACTTCATGTCTATAGTGGTCACAGCAGAAACTCGGAGGTAGGAGCCCCCATTGCCCACTAAAGAAAGGTGGCAAGTCTTGAAGAGATGAGAAACTTGAGCAGTTTTGAGGGTCAGATCTCACCAAGGTGAGGGGCAAGAGTATGAACACAGATGGCTCTGGGGCATGTTTGGAGGCACCTGCTAGTGGAGAGTAGAGGGAGAGAAGGCCCTCTAATGTTGCCCACCCCAGCCGACCCCAGATAGGGACTTGGGTGCCACTGATTTATCTGGGAGGTGATCTCAGGAAGCACTAGTAGGGGAGGGGGAAGTGAGACTAGAAAGGAGAAGATGCCAGCAGAGGCCACATTAAAGAGCAGGTGACAGCTGTGTACAATGGAGGCTCCATCCCGTGAGGAAGTTGAGTGTTTACCCACTGATTCCCATTGCTACTGGCTAAGGCTATTTCTGGGGAACTGTGCCCAGCTTGCTTTGCACCCTGCAGAGGCAAAGGGAAACTCTTTAGGCAGAGTTGAGGCTACGACTCCTTTGACCTCCCAGGAAACAGGAGCCTGAGGAACGTGAACAGGCCACTTTGATATCTCCTGCCATTGGCGTCAACATTGGCCACCTTCACTTGTAGACGTCTTGTTATCAGGAAATAGAAATTGTTGAAAGTATTTTGTTTTCTGGTTTTATCTCATCAATGTGAAAGAGGGGTAAAAGATGCCATTTCTTGTCTCCCACATCATCCTTATGACCACAATAATTGTTGAGGCTGAGACATCTCTGATACTATGCTCAGGCCAACTGATGAAGCCCACACATGAACAAATGTCAAAGTAGAAGCCAGACCTCAGCGACTTCCATCTGACCCCTCTTCCCATTGCTTCATTGTACGGTAAAATCCAACATGATACTTCCTTCTGGAACAGACATTGAAGTTCTGCTCCTTTCCGTTATAGTTGCAGTGAGCATGCTTTCTTCTTTCTTGAAGATTAAAGGAAGAAGTTTGTTATAGCAATGTCACAAAGCAGAGTGCCTCCAAAGAGATTTTTCTTTTCAATTAAAAAAAATATTCTCATTTTATTTTAGATTCAGGGGTTACACATGCAGGTTTATTACACGAGTATATTGCATGATGTGGTTTGGGGTCCTATTGATCCTGCCACTAAGGTACTGAACATAGCACCCAATAGTTAGTTTTCAACCCTTGCCACTCCTCCCTCCTCCTTCTAGTAGTCCCCAGTGTCTATTGTTGTCATCTTCATGTCCAGTGTACCCAACATTTATCTCCCAATTATAAGTGGGAACATGTATTTGGTTTTCTGTTCCTCACTAATTCATTTATTTGCTTAGAATAATGTTCTCCAGCTGCATCCAGGTTCCTACAAAGGACACAGTTTTGTTCTTTTTTATGGCTGCAAAGTGAAAAGTGAGCGAAAGTTTTATTTTAATGGCTTTTAAGATTTTAATCATATTTTAGCTACTTCCAGGATTTTACACTTTGGACTGAGTAGAAGAGGACAATAGGCAGCTATGATATTTTCCTTCCAATTCTGAAACTAAAGTCAGAAAAATTAAAAGAGGTGTTTATTTAAAACACAGGGAGTTAAATGGCTTGGAATCAATAGTTTTAACTGTTCCAAAGGTTGTAAAGTTAATACAGTAATAATTTTTATTTATGCTAATTCTCTTTAATTTCCTTATTTACCAATTTATAAATAATAGAGTGAATTCACTGCAACTTAAATGGCTTTAAAGAAACACTACATTTTCTTTGCCATTGGTTTAAGCATTAGTTATCCATAGAGTTCAAACAATAAATAAGAATACTCAAGAAAAAGACTTGAAAGGGATCAAAGTTCCACTTCCGAGATGACGTCAGTAGGAGGTCTGTTTCCCACTCTTCAGCAACAACTCAAGCAAAGCCAGTGAACAATACTTTTATTTTTTTTAGTCTAATCTGTGGAAGTTGTCCAAATAGCATATAGCATACAGCAAACGAAGAAACATCTATTTAAGAAAATCTACTAAAACTCAGAACAATGAGAGTCTGTAACATTTGAGCCACCTTCTACACTCTCCCTTTTTACCCCAAGCTCAGCCTAACAGAAACTTCAATCCAAGTGCCAAAAAGATGAGTTCCTTCTCTTTTCAATTTCTGATCAAAGGTTGCCATATTTTATTGGGAGGGAGAACCACTAACATTTTTCATCCTCTCCAACTCCATGAAGAGGATATATTCCAGGTGCATGTTGCCAAAGGGTTGGTGGCTATCTTCCTCCCAACAGCTCTCACTCAGGATGGACTGTCTACTCTGTGCATGGCTGGCAAGAACATTGGGGTTCCGATTTTCCTGACATGAACTCGATCTTTGGGTAGTATCCCATACCAGGAGAGTCAAGACAAAAAGTCCAGAGGACCAGAGGCTAACTCCTCCAGCCAGTTCCTGGAGTAGGGTTGAGACATCTTAACCAAATGAAAGGGGAAACCACAGGAAAAGGAACATCTGAATGCCCCCCAAATGAATTAATTTTATTTTAAACAGAATATGGTGAAGTTCAAGTCTAAGGGTATTTGTGAAAACAAATAGCTCTTCTTAAGTAAGAGCAAAAAGTTTAACCATAGGCCAGCTAGTTCGCCAGACAGAAAGAGAAAGAGGTGGATAAGAAGTGCCCTCCTGGGGTCTCCATAAACCTCAAAAAGTGTCTTTAAAAACTACTACCGTGGCCGGGCATGGTGGCTCATGCCTGTAATCCCAGCATTCTGGGGGCCCAGGCGGGTGGATCACCTGAGGTCAGGAATTCGAGACCAGCCTGGCCAACATGGTGAAACCCCGGCTCTACTAAGAATACAAAAATTAGCCGGACTGGTAGTTGACACCTGTAATTCCAGGTACTCAGGAGGCTGAGGCAGGGGAATCGCTTGAACCTGGGAGGCGGAGGTTGCAGTGAGCCGAGATCGCACCACCACACTCTGGCCTGGACAACAGGGTAAGACTGTCTCAAAAAAAACAAAAACAAAACAAGAAATAAAAACAATATTGCATGGATTTAATCAGATAATACTACAGAGCAATTTATGCCCCCAGGGCATTGTTCAAAACAATAGAACAATCAACTGATAATTTGGATGTGATACCAAACAAGGCAGGCAGCTTAACAGAGAGATCAGGAAAGGAGACAGAGCCCTGCTAAAACCACTGTTTTCGCAAGTAACTACGCATGTCCAAAGCTGTGCCTTCCTTAGGAGAGACACCGCAGGGAAATAGACTTCATTAAAATAGACGGGTCATGTCACCAATCAATAAACAAGGAAATGACAATGAAAACAACCCCATCTAGCAGGGAAGGGGAATCATTAGTGTTTGCTTAGGACTAGGCAAGGTGGGATGATCTGGGGGTACAGAGGTTTTTTTGTTGCAGTAATGCAAATATTAGAAAATTGGTTGTGGCGATGATTTAAAAACTCTGTAAATATATTAAAAGCAATGGAAAAATCATACAGTATGTGAATTATATTTCAAGGAAGATGTTTTAAAAATACCTAAAATTACTATTTAAGCATAGAAACCAACCGTTCACCCTCAAACGCCCTGAAACATATTTAGACTACCAAGTGAAAGATATTTTTCTGCCAAATCAGAAATTGTAAACTTGCCTAGGTTTATTCAAATAGTCTGGCAGGGAACCTGTGGGAATTGAGTTCTGAGCTGATGGTCAGCCAGCACTTCCAGTGACCAGTAGTGACGGAGGGTGGCACATCATTTATCATGTTTGTTACTGGCTAAAATAAACACTGCTGCCTCTGGGCCACGCACTGGCCATGCAAAATCTTCCCAAGTCTGCGGTGCTATGAACTCGGCAGACCTATGTATGTTATCAAAAATCTCACAGTGACCTTACACCTGTGAGCATCAGACTAGTAAGGAAAGTGAAAGATTTTAGAAAAGTGAATCTAATTAGAAACATCCCTTTATCCTCATATCTTTCTATTTGTTTAAAAAGTTTACGATTTTCAGGTGATGCCCAACTTTTGATTACAACTTTTGAGTGTGTTAACAGGAATGTTTTCTGAACTCATCATTGATTTGCTTCTTCTAAATGGAAACCTCTTGTCTGAATATTTATGTGTCTAAGACCGAACAGTGTTCATTCTAACTTGAATAGGAGGTGTTCGCTGTCAGCTCCTGTTACTTATTTAGCCTTGACTGAGGAAAGCTATTCTTCTGCAAATATGATGTTCTGTGACTTTCGGTATAGCATGGGGGGAATATTTAGGAGGAAAAGGTGATCTGCTTAAATAGTCAAATCAGTGGCAATTATTGAGATATCAGTCATTCAATCATCCAACTTCATTAATTCAACGGATGCTAGACAAGGTGCTAGGTCTTGAGGCTATAGGAGTGAAATGGTAACACCTTTTCCCCACTCATTACAAGGGTCTTGCCTGACACTCCTACAACAAAAGACAGGTTATCAAGAGAAAAGCATAACAAATTTATTTAACAAAGTTTTACATGACACAGGAGACTTCAGAAATGAAAGCCCAAAGATCCAGGGAAAACTACAGTTTTAAGCTTGCACTCAATGCAGGATCAGCTGCATAGATATACGATTGGACAAAAAGGGTATGTTGTAATGGTGATAAACCAGAAGAGCCCAGTAAGGCCTGTTTTTTCCGATTCTTCTGGGCCTCTCTATGTAGCATTCCTTCTTCCAGGTATAGGGCATGACACCTGTCACATAAGTACCCTCAAGGGAAAAGGGAGAAGACCAGAGAGTAAAGTTTATAGGTTTTATGGCCTGCTTTCAAGGAGAAGAGTTTTAGTTTCTATGACCCACTTTTGATAGAGAAATAGGGAAAGGAGAAAGGAGAGTAGGAGAAGGTCAGAGAGAAATTCTTGCTTCTGAGGCCCTTCCAATTTCCTTCCATTGAAAGTACTCAGCAGACCAAAGTGTCATATTTTGGGATGACATGTTCTAAGCCCCAACCGGGGCCATGGCAGTGCCTAAGATATAGCACACACACTCAGGGAATGTCCTAGTCAGTGACATTGCCTTAAGGTGAACTCAAACTGCCAACTTGTGATGCACATTATTATTTCTATGCCTATTCAGTTTGCTTTTCTTTCTCTAAGTTAAAGGGAAAGAATGTCCCAAATCTTTGTATTCAGAGGAATGTTCATCCTCATTCTCTGACTATCCGTCCAGAGGGGTTAGAGAAGTGAAGTGAGAAGTTACGGGTGTTTGCACAATAATGACAAATAGAATAAACTTGGATGCAACGTTACCAACATCCCTTGCTGTCTTTTACCCTAAATTACTTGAGAAATTGAAATATAGTTACAAAAGCATTTTCCTCATTTCAAACAAAAATTGTGAAATGTGTAAGTTACAATTAAGAGGTTATAATTCTTAAAAGAATTCCAAAAAGCAAAAGCTTCCCAGTAAGTGTAAATCACATCAGAAAAGTTGAGAAAATGATTTTTAAAAAGTAGAATGAGGGAGGAAATCCTGGATCTTCTTGATAGGGCAATAAAATTAATAGCACATGGACTTTTCATTACGTTGTTTCTTAAGCTGGTATTACATGAAATATAAAAGATTGGTATCACCCTAGAGATATCTGAACCATTAAAACCTGGAGAGCGAGAAAAAAAATGACTAATGGAGAATCTCCATGCTGTTGCTGTAGTTTAAATGGACAGAAAGCACCCCCTCTCCCTTTCACTCATTGTGGACTCACCCTTACGACTAGCTCTGGTGATGGTCTCCAGGATTAACTGATGTTACTTCAGGTCTTTTCGGAGTCTCTCTTTCTCTATTTTCTGCCCAGTCAGATACCACTGTAGCCTAGTGCACTTTGTTTTAAATGAACTTAGGGAAATGTATCTGAACATCTTTAAAAAAAATACTGTTTTTCTATCTTTGTAATCTATGTAATACTTTCACTTGATTTTTTGGAAAAATTTACATGGTGCTAAAAAGCATACGTAACTCAGCCCAAATCAACAGAAGTAAAGGCTTCTGTTTTCGTAGTTGCCTCTACGTTTCCACAGTACATGCTTACATAGCTATTTCTCAATTGGTTAGTTTCAGACATCATGTATTGACTTACCATTAGACGAGTAAAGGACTTACCCTCCTTGCACTATATCCTGCCTTCCCATTTTAGATATATCATCATATTTCATTTAACAGTTAAGCCTTACATTAATAAGTCTATGTAAATATAATCATTGATTAAACAGTCAGAAAGTTACTATGATTCTATTTCCTTTTGTGGTTCAGACGTTTTCTTGCTCTTGTCATATATGTTAATCAAATACTGTTAGTTCCAAATTGTCCATCTACCACATCAAGTGCTCTTTTATTCTGTGAATCTTCCTTTCTGTCTACCCTCCTGCTCCAAACCAAACTGGCAAATCTCTAAACCTGTCTGTGTGTGACAGATACTTATTATATTCTCAAGAAACTTCATGGCAGTGTGTAGAGATATTCCTCATTCCTTTATTTTACTTTTTAATTTTTTTCAGTTAACGATGGAGTCTCGCCCTGTCTCCCAGGTTGGAGTGCAGTGGCATGATCATAGTTCACTGTAACCTTGAACTCCTGGGTTCCAGCAGTCCTCCCACCTCAGCTTCCCAAGTAGCTAGATCTACAGGTGCATGCAACCATGCCCATTTTTTTTCATTTTAATACTTTTTTTTTTTTTTTTTGTAGACATAGAGCCTCACTTTGTTGCCCAGGCTGATCTTGAACTCCTATCCTCAAGTGATCTTCCCACATTAGCCTCCTAAAGTGTTCAGATTAGTGACATGAGCCATGGCACCTGACCCTCATTTCTTTTTATAGCTGTATGGTATTTCATTGCTTGGGTCTACCATATTTTATTCCAGTAGTCCCCTACATATAGATTTTTTTTCTTTAGCTTTTTGCTTTTGAAATAGTTCTGTATCAAATAGCTTTGAGCATAAGCCTTTTTATTTTATTTTTTATTGATTCCTAGAATTGGTATTACTTGGTCAGAGAATAAATTTATATGCAATTATTCTAGATATTGCTAAATTCCCTTCCATTGGGTTTTATATTTTTGCATTCTCTTCAGTCACAAATCTAATTGCATGTTCACTCATAATCTCTCAAACAGACTACTTGTCAAATTTAGGGAAATTTTTCAAATTGATAAATCAGAAATTGGATCATTATCTTGAGTGCAGTGGCGCAATCTCGGCTCACTACAACCTCCACCTCCCTGGTTCCAGCAATTTCCCTGCCTCAGCCTCCCGAGTAGCTGGGATTACAGGCACACGCCCACATGCCCAGCTAATTTTTAGTAGAGACAGGGTTTCACCATGTTGGCCAGACTGGCATAATCTTGTTCTTAATCTGTATTTCGCTTATTGTGAGTGAGACTAAGCATTTTTTCACATTATTCGCAGATATTTTAACTTATCAATTCATTCTGCTTATATTCTATAGCTCATTTTAGAATTATAGAAAATCATTTTATTTTAATCTATTATTATTTAATGACAAACTAGCTTAGAATTACAGAAAATTCTAGTCATTTTCTATAGGATTATTGGCCTCTTCTGTATTTTAGAAGCTTTTTATATAAAAAGACCTTGACTTTTTTTCTATAAGTAAACACATATCTGATCTTGTTATAAATTTTGCAAGAAATATTCTCCTGTGAAATAAAGTGATGATTATTAGAATGGAAGTTATATAACATATAGTGCTGAATTAAGGACTTAATCCATGAATTCCAACCTTATTCGATCCTTTTACTTTTTAAAAACATGATAGATTTTGAATTTCGTCAAATGCCTTTTCTGTGTCTATATAAGCAGATATAAGCATAAGGTATTTTATCTTAACTCTAATGTGTTAGATTTTATTAATGGGACTTCCTGATATTTAACCACTCTTCAATTCCTAGAATAAAGCTTACTTGGTTATAATGTGTAGTGTTTTTTTTAATAAATTCTATTTGCTAGTAATTGATCTAAGATTTTTATGCAGATATTTATAAATGGTATCAGTCTGCAGTTTTCTTTTTTGGTTGAAGCTGTCAGGTTATAGAAGAAAATATTTTGCTCATTTTATAAAAATAAACTTAAAAGTTTAACCTCTTTTTTCCTGGACTGGAAAGACTTAAGGTGCATTGAGATTATATGATGCTTACAGTGCACGTTGGAGAATGAAGCAAGAAGTTTGTGAAGCCATCAAGGTCTAAATCTTTTATTATGAGGGAGCTTGTTAGTTGCTTCCCATTTTCTTCTATGGCAATTGTTCTCTTTAGATATTCTCTCTACTGGGTCCAATTTGAGTAAGGAGTATTTTTCTATAAAATTATCTCTTTTATCTAGGTTTTAAAATTTAAGTTGCCTACAGGTTTTTTTGGTTGTTTTTGTTTTTAATAAAAATCATACTGTAAACAACATTAAACATGGACATGTCTTACTCTCAATATTTTAATAGTCCCACCTGGGCTATGATAATCTCATCATAACTACTATTTTAAAAAATTATTAGTTATATGTTCTTAACTTTAATATATTGTACTTTAAGTTGTACTCTTCTATATTTGGCTAAATTTACTTATAGACTTTCTACTAATCGGGAAGTTGCCAGCTTACAGGTGGACATGTGTGCTACTTTTGTACATTTTTATTGCAGAGAAATCCTTTAGAAGACTGGCTGGAAAGGTCTCCCGTCTTTTCCAGTGAAGCGTACTTTGGCAGATGAAGCAAGAGAAGACTTAGTCAAGCAACATTTAATATCTCTCTCTTCTATAGTTATGCCGAAAACATTTTCCAGACCTTGATAAGTCTTTGTGACAATGCCCTCAGAGTTTATTCTTGTACAATTTCCTCCTTTATAGTTCCCTGAGCCTTCATCTCTTTTTATCTCTCCAACCTGAAAATCACTTCTCTGACCTCCCTTTATCTACTAAGAAAATATTTTCAACATTTCCTCTGTCTTTCTCTCCCTGTCTCTCTCTCTTCTCCTCTCCTCTATATGCCTCATTTTGAAACATTTGTTCTTCCAAAGACATCATATTTATTAAAGTTACAATTTTTTTCACTCATGCTATCAGTGTTTCATGATTGCATATCAAAGCAAAGAATCTTTTAAGATTCTTAGCTATCCTTTAGGATTGCTTACAACACTTAATACATTTCTCTTTCATTTGTTGATATTTTTAAAAATGGTTCTTTATCCGTACTATGTTTTGGGGACTCCCAGGTCTAGAGCTTCTATTCTGGGGATGGACAATAATAAAATACTTCTTTTCCAAGTCATCCCAATGACAGGAACATAGAAACTTGGAGAAGCTGAGTTTCAGCACACATGGAAATAGCATGTTTCATTATGGAAATAGATTTCCCCTGAACTGGCCTGCATTAAGAAAGAGCATCTGCTAATTATACCAGGGGGCAAGACTACAAAGGCCAATTTACATTCTGTGTGTGGTGTCCTTGATTTGCTTCTGAGAACCAAAACAATATAAAGGGTTACAGACGGTTTAATTATTGACAGTCACTCCCTTGGTTTCCCTCTAAGGGTGTCAGGGTCTGAGGTTCTGTTCACCTCACAGCACTGCCTCAGCTACCCTGGCGAAAGCTTCCAGGATCCCCTTAGCATAGGCTCAAAGGTGGGCGTCTTTTTCTTGGCCTCTGAATGACACTATGCTCAATATAATGATAAATAAAATGAAACAAACTGGGGGACTCCTTCTGTTTAATTGCTTCCTGCTTGTCTGCTGTTTGCCTTTGTCTATGTTGAAGTAACTGCTTCCTGTCGCTAAAGTACATTCTTGGTGAGATTATTTTTCTTGTATCCTATCCAAAGCTCTGTTTTGTGTGTGCGTGTGTGTGTGTGTGTGTGTGTGTGTGTGTGACTTATCCACAGACCTGATTAAAATCCAATTATCAAGGGACAGTGCAACACAATGGGTTGCATCCTGGAGCAGCAGCTGTGAGACCTGCACTCTCTTTCCAAATTTGGCTCTTATTGGTGGGTGGCCTTGAACAACCTCTTTTGCTCAGTTCCCATATGCGAAAAATAGGGTAAACAATGGATATTTCACAGGAATTTTATAATTAATAGTATACATGAAAACATTCATTAAAAACTAAAAAACCATATATGAAGAAAAAATGCAATTACTGTATCCTTTGTAGCACTTAGTTATTTAAAGCTTATATGTGCCAGTCCTCTTACAGCTATTTTTAAGTCTACTTTTAAGTACATTAACACTTAGAATATTAACAACAACTCTTTAAATAGGTACTGTTATCCTCATTTTACAGATGAAGAAACTGAGGCACAGAGAGGTTAAGTACCTTGCTGAAGGTTACACAAGCAGAGTGGTTTGGCTATGGAAACTAGGTTTTGATCATGACATTGTACTCCTTTATGTACAGTATCTTGGGCATAAGATGTCCCCAAAAAGGAGAGAGAGGTAGTTACTTAAGCATAGTAAATTATATATAGTAAAAGATAGTCACTTAAAAGTTTTTAATACTATGTTTTGACCTATCCAGCATCCTTGGCCTATTAAAATAAGCCCACCTACTTTCTAATCAACAGAGCCCAAACTGTAATTGTTATTTCATGTTTATTTTCAAAGTTACTTGTGAATGGCAGCATCTGTGAGCTTTTGGTGGATCCTTCTGTAGGTGCCTTCCAAGTAGTCATTCAAGTAGGACAAACAAAAATTTCATGCAAATATTCATGAATCCTGATAATCTTTAAAAATATATACTGTTAGAAAGTGATTTTGTTATCTAAGAGTTAACCTATGTCTAATAAAAACCTTTATTTTTTGAGTCATCAAATTTATTTGAAAACCTTTCTCATTCAGGCAAGAGAGCACTTTGATTTTCATCTCATTTCAATTTAAACACTGTAATTCCTTCTCACCGCCCCCTTCAAGAAAAGTCTATTAGCTATTTTTCCTTCCACATTTTTGGTTGCGGTTGGTACAGCTGAATATGCATAAAATGGACCTATTGATTTCTAGGCAAATATCATCAATTACAGCCACTTAAGACTAGGACATCCTCACCTTTGCTCGGTTTTTACTAGAGGTGACCCACATAGCCCGTGACTTGACTTGGTCTATTTTAGCCTTCTCAAGAACCTATTTCCAATGCCCTAAGTTGTAAATTTTTCTCGTTTTATTTCGTAGAATGGTCCTGAAGCACTGAACTTGTCAATGCAGGATTTTTGCATTTTCGTATTAATCTGTATGTAAAATGGAAGGGCAGCTTATAGGGCACAAAGTACATAGGCTTTTTTGGGACATGTGGATCTAGGAGCACCTGGTGGCATTAGACAGGGGAAAAGAGTAAGGAATTGGTCTGGCTATAATCTCCAACTTCTTCTCTCCCCATAATTTTTGAGATATATAATTGATGTTTTCCTATATCATATGAAAAGTATTATACAAAAGTAGCTTTGAGAGTTGACAAAAATAAGCTATGTGGAAAGGACTCCCTATTCAGTTAATGGTGCTAGAATAGCTAACTAGTCATATACAGAAGAATGAAACAGGACTCTTACCTTTCACCATATCGAAAAATTAATTCAAGATTTTTAAAG
Organism: Papio anubis; assembly: GCF_008728515.1. Classification (NCBI taxonomy): domain Eukaryota; kingdom Metazoa; phylum Chordata; class Mammalia; order Primates; family Cercopithecidae; genus Papio; species Papio anubis. The sequence continues at coordinate 56,474,885 of NC_044990.1, read as the reverse complement.
GTTTACGTATAAAACCTCAAGCTGTAAGAATCCTAGAAAAAAATGTAGGAAGCACCATTCTGGACATCAACCTTGGGAAAGAATTTATGATTAAGTCCTCAAAAGCAATTGCAACAAAAACAAAATTGACAAGCAGGACCTAATTAAACCAAAGAGCTTTTGCATAGCAAAAGAAATACATCAAAGAATAAACAGCAGCCTACAGAATGGGAGAAAATATTCACAAACTATGCATCTGATAAAAGTCTAATATTCAGAATCTGTAAGGAATTTATACACCTCAACAAGCAAAAAACAAACAATTTCATTAAAAAGTGGGCAAAGGATATGAACAGACACTTCTCAAAACCACACAAAATTTGCCAACAAACATGAAAAAATGTTCAATATCACTCGTCATCAGAGAAATGCAAATTGCAACCAAAATGAGATACCATCTCACATGAGTCAGAATGGTTATTATTAAAACAACAAATTCCAGCAAGGCTACGGAGCAAAGGGAACACTTATACACTGTTGGCTGGAACGCAAATTAGTTCAGTTGCTGTGGAAAGAAGTTTGGAGATTTCTTAAAGATCTTAAAACAGAACTACCGTTTGATCCAGCAATTCCATTACTGTGTGTATACCTAAAAGAGAATAAATCATTCTCCCAAAAAGACAGCTGCACACATATGTTCACTGCAGCACTATTCATAATAGCAAAGTTATGGAATCAACCCAGGTGCCCATCAGTGGTTGATTGAATAAAGAAAACATGGTACATATGCACCATGGAATACTATGCAGCAATCAAAAAGAAGAAAATCATGTCCTTTGCAGCAACATGAATGCAGCTGGAGGCCATTATTCTAAACAATTAATGTAGGAACAGAAAACCAAATACCACATATTCTCAATTATAAGTGGGAGCTAAACATTCAGTATAACATGGACATAAAGATGGCAATCAATAGACACTGGGAACTACTAGAGCAGAGAAGGAGGGAGGAGGTCAAGGGTTGAGAAACCATTGGGTACTATGCTAACTACCTGGGTGATGTGATCAGTGATACCCCAAACCTCAGCAGCATGCAATATACCCATGTAACGAACCTGCACATGCATCCCTGAATCTACAATAAAAGTTGAAATTATTTTAAAAATATTACAAATAAAGTCTTTTGGCTGGGTGAGGTGGCTCATGCCTGTAATCCCAGCACTTTGGGAGGCCTAGATGTGCGGATCGCCTGAGGTCAGGAGTTCGAGACCAGCCTGGCCAACAAGGTGAAACCTCATCTCTACTAAAAATACAAATATTAGCTGGGCATGGTGGCAGGTGCCTGTAATCCCAGCTACTCAGGAGTCTGAGGCAGGAGAATCACTTGAACCCAAGAGGCAAAGAATGCAATGAGCTGAGATAGTGCCATTGCACTCCAGTATGAAGAGTGATACTCCTTCTAAAAAAAAAAATGCTTTTAATACTAATGTAAAAGTTAGCTTTGAGCCCCTATTTCTTCAGTAATCGTGGAGCAGCCATGGCGTTTAGAAGATCTGAAATCCCAGGCTTTCTTTTACTTGTTCTTTTATGCCTTGGTCTCACAATTCTCCCTTTAACATTACACGTCCAGTGTTATGGATGCTTTGAGATTGTCCTCATTTTTTTTTTCTTTTTATAAGATTGGACTCATTGAATAAGATGAAAGTTTCCTAATTTAACTTAGTCTCAATTTTGGTAAATTTTTTCTCCCTTACTTTATCCCCATAAATTACTTCTACCAATGATTTTGTTGGTAAAAATTCCTTACAACAACGATAACTGTTTAACAACTTGAATTCTTGTTTGAAGAAAAGTTGGTTCACATGCTACATAAAATGTTAACTGTCAACTTCAGAAAAACAGGAGATTTTTTAAATGGTATATATGAAATTGTTCTGCGTGGAAGATGTTTGTTTTTGCCAAGTGCAATAAGAATTTATCAAACATTTTACCTTTCAAGCCCCTTTGAAGATTATCTGAATCATGACCCTTACATTTCCATTACAAGCATATTGTCAAACATGATATTCTCATAACATCAAGAGCAAAATGGCAACTTCTCATGTTGTACTTATTGTGGTTGTATCCCATGTATTCCTGTATATCTTTGTATACTATAAATTCACAATAAACCTTACAATATACAAAACTCCAATAACTCTGAGACTAATGTATTATAATAATCATTTTCTGACAATAAGGAACTTTTTTTTCCCTAAGAAAAGAACATTCTGTACATTATCCAGGGTGGGGCATGGGAAATGAGTCTCAAGGTTAAGTTATCTCTGGTTCCCGGACATCTATAATTCCTTTTCTGACAAGTTCATTTGTAACATACAATACACATTGATAAGTTATCAGTCACGTGAAAATTTGAAGGAAGAAAAAAAAAGTACCCATTGAATGAAAGATCATTAATCTTTTATAACAAGGTTTCAAAGTATATTTAAAGTATATTTTGGTCCTGCTCGCTGAATGTCACATTGAGAACATCTGATCTTTGGCAGACAATGAGGTATCAAGCCCAGGTTTCCAACAAATAAAATTAAATAAAATGTCATTAAATTCAGCAAACAAATATTTGGAATCAACAAGGTATATGTAACAAAGTATGTATTTCAAAAAGTAACTTAGCAGTCTTACTTTCATTATACAGAGGAAATTGCACCAAACTCTTATTTCATTCTCCATCCAAGGGTCACTGAACCACTTGCCTAAGTAAGAGTAGCATGAGCATCACTACTAGCAACTGTGATATCCACAATACTAATTAGTTTAATGAAATATATCTGCCATTTCCACTTTATCAAAAAATGAACAGTATCCAGTTCCTGTGTTATAAATTCACACCCATTTCCCATCAGAATTTTAATTGAAGCAAAATACAGGAAATCAGAAAGATAAAACCACTTTCAAAGACAAAATATCCATGTTCTGGATCAGAAATAGAAATGAAACACAAAGTAGATGGGGCTTGCTGGTTCCAGAAATGCAAGCAAATAGAGCCTGCTGGCAGTTTGGGTTCCAGTGCATGATAAAAACTGAAAGTGCCCCACTGGAGATGGGACTAAGTAAGACTCACAACCTCAAATGAGGTGCTTCAGTGGGGCTCTCCCCACCATGATGGAAGCTTAGAACAGTGGTGCCCACCATGTATGTGAATCAATGGTTAGAGCTATTATAAATTTGCATCACTAGGAGGAAAAGAGGAAGTAGATAATGCCAAGAAATGAGGCGAAGCCTACACCACCCAATAGCTTGGCATCTGGATTGCTCTATTTACAATATCGATGTGCTATAGAGGCCCCCTAGCCACACTACAGAACATGACAGGCTTCCAGTCAAGATGGATCTGGAAACTGGTTTCCCAAAATTCATGAAGAATACCAATTTAGGAGCAGCAGCTTTCAGTCTAGATAAAATATGAAAATGTAATAGAGAAATATGAAAATCAGTTTGAAGCATATATGTTAAGGATCTTCAAAGAGATATAAAAAGTACAAGACCACTGGGGGAAAAAAAGAAAATATAAAATAGCAAAAAAGAACAGAAAAAAATAGGGAAGTAAAAATCTAACAAATAATATAGTAAATGAAATAAAAATCAAAACAGAAAACCTCTCAATTAGTTCTAGTAATAGAAACAGCTAGTGAACATGAGAAAATCCTGAGGCATTCTGCCAGAATATTGCAGAAGTATAAAGAGACTAAAAATATTAAAAAGTGGTTAATGGAGATGGAAAAGAGTTTGAGAAGACTCAACACATTCTAATTGGCACTCAAAAAAAAAAAAAAAAAAGGAAGGAAAGAAAGAAAATAGAGGGAATGGCAGAAAAATGATATTTAGAAAGTGAATAGCTAAGAACTTTTAGATTTGAAGAAAGATACAAACTCAGACCATGAACATCAAGTACCAAGAGGGTTAAATAAAAATAAGCCTGTGTTTAAATATACCACGGCAAAAAATAAAGGTTATTAAGGGTAAAGAGAAAACTCTTATAAAGTGATACAGACATCATATTCGGAGATACATGGAGATAGGGGTGCAGAATAGGAGGAAGGTTTAATGTAGTACCTTGTCTTGTTTAAGAATCAGCAGGAGGCTGGGTGCAGTGGCTCAGAGTGTAATCCCAGCATTTTGGGAGGCCGAGGCTGGGAGATTACCTGAGGTCAGGAGTTTGAGACCAGTCTGGCCAACATGATGAAACTCTGTCTCTATTAAAAATATACAAATTAGCCAGACGTGGCGGTGTGTGCCTGTAGTTCCAGCTACTTAGGAGGCTGAGGCTGGAGAATCGCTTGAACCCAGGAGGTGGAGGTTGCAGTGAGCTGAGATCATGCCACTGGAATCCAGCCTGGGCGACAGAGTGAGACTCTGTCAAAATAAATAAATTAAATAAATAAATCAGCTAGAGATATAGAATAGCTTCTGAGTTATAGAAAGTTAGAGTCAAATATGTATGTGATAATAAAATATAAATACAATGTATGGTTTCCAAACTGGTAGAGGGAATAAAGGAGAAAAATATTACCAATTTAACAGAAAGCAAGAAAGAAGAGAGGAAAAATTTTAAAAAACCATCAAAATTAAGCAAATCAGAAACAAAGAGAAAACAGAAAAATTAGTAGGTAGAATTTCAAATAAATGAGTAAGCACAATAAAACTTGGTGGATTAAATTTTCTGATTAAAAGGTCAATTATTGGATGACACTGTTAAAAAGTAAATACACTTCTAAAATGAAATGACTCAAAAAGTTAATAAAAAAGAGAAGGAAAACAACACGCCGCATAAATAACAAGAAACAAAAATTGAATGATCAATATTATTGTTGGAGGCAGAATCTAAGATATTTCTAACAGTGGAATACCATTTGTCTATATCCAAGTATAGAGACTGATTTCATGGTGTTTGCTTCATCACCAATTCACAAGTACGGCTTTGAAATGAACAGTTAATTTCACAAGAAGTAAGGTTCAGCTTTGTGTGTGTGTGTTTCAGGGGGTTTCTGAGAAAGGAAGGAGCAAAGGACACTTATGATGACAAGCATATTTTAAAATACAGCATTCAAAGCATTTTAAAATTTGATACAAAATGTTCTTAATCTGAGCATTGGTTAGCTTTCTTCTCCTGGTATCATCAAGTTTTTAAAAATAATACTGAGTCAAACTATCTGTAATTGTATTGTGTTTTCAATTAATTTCAGTAAAAGCTCTTGTTCTCCATCTACCCCTGTACTCATTCCCTGTGACAAGAGATGTTTGCAGTCTGACTAAAGAGGATTATGTATCCCCACCCCCTAGACTTTGGTTTCTGTCTTGTGACTTGACTTGCAATGGAGTGTTATTGGATGTCACATGAGCAACAACATGAAAAGTGCTTGTATTCTTGAGCTAGCTCTCATTCGCCTTTGCCACTGCCACAAGAAAAACATGCTTGTTTGGGAAGAAGAATTCAGTCAATCCAGCCACATAAAACCTACAAGAACTCACCTCCAGCTGAACCCTAGACAAAGACCAAGCCCACTTGAGATCAACAGAGCCATACAGCTGAGCCCATCAGTGAGCCCACAAATCTATAAGATTAATTATGGCTGTCTTCAGTCCCTGGCATTTGTGAGTAGCTGGTTATGCAGCATCTTTGGCAGACAATGAGGTATCAATAGCTAACTGACACACACTGCACTATATTCAACTATGGTAGCAATAGTTAACCGACACGTACTGCACTATATTCAACAATCTTTTATTCTGCCAAAGATTTTCACTGACAAATGCTAATTAGAGGCTTAGAATTTGGCTTCAACCGTTACCTAATAGCCAAACAGAATTTTTAAAAATCAAGAACTGAATCACAGAATACAGAGTATATAATAACTACATTAAAGAAAATGACACTTAAAATTTTCTCTCTCCATAGCATTTAACTCAAGAAACTAGAAAAAGAACAACGAAGTAAACCTCAAAAAAGTAGAAGGAAGGAAATTATAAAGTAAGAGTAAACCCCCCAAAAAAAAGAAAACAAAAAAGCTGTTAAAATGTCAATAAAAACTAAAAGTTGATTGTTTGAATAAAGTGATAAAATACATCTAGCATCACCTATTGAGAAAAAAGAAATTAATTAAAAACACAGCAAAGAACGGAGGAATATAAATGCAGATACAGTAAAGAAAAATGAATAACTGTAATGGAGGTAAAAATAATTGGTGAGCTAAGCATTTATGAAATAACATTTTGCACCTTCTCACCTTGACATATACACCCTCCCTAAGTAATCTTCCTTATCCACATAATTTCAATGACTGTATATATTCTAAAAGTTATAAAATATTTACATCCAGAACATACTTCTAAGATCTGGATCTACAATTCCGATTACTACTTATTGGACAACTAAAATTGAACGTAAAACAGTATCTCAAAACCAACGTATTTTTCCATCTCTACTCTCCTTTCCCCTAATTATTTCTTGAATTTTCAATCTGGGTTTCAGTCTGGGTTAATGAGATGACCACCTGTTTACCCACACCAATAGATAAAACCTTAATTAACTCCTCTCACGCTGACTTCATCAATTTGGTAATTTGGTTCTTTGGATTCTTTAATTAGCTTTTACAAAAAACAGTTTCTCAATACTTAATAAACTGCAGTGTACAAAATATGCACTGACAATATGAAAAATTTTTTGATGACAACCTATAATATCCTTATGTTTTATTTAGATAGTGTGGATTTAATGTAGCTTTTGTTCTTTAAAAAGACATTTTGCTTTCAAAGAAGTGAATGGTATATTAAAAACTAAACAAAATTAAATCTACGCCTCACTGACTTAACCTTAAATATTTGCAATTATCTCTTTATAGATTACTCACAATGCTAAATATTCCTTCCATGTTGCCAAGATAAAGCAATTGAAGCCGGGCGCGGTGGCTCAAGCCTGTAATCCCAGCACTTTGGGAGGCCGAGACGGGCGGATCACGAGGTCAGGAGATCGAGACCATCCTGGCTAACACGGTGAAACCCCGTCTCTACTAAAAAATACAAAAAACTAGCCGGGCGAGGTGGCGGGCGCCTGTAGTCCCAGCTACTCGGGAGGCTGAGGCAGGAGAATGGCGGGAACCCGGGAGGCGGAGCTTGCAGTGAGCTGAGATCCGGCCACAGCACTCCAGCCTGGGAGACAGAGCAAGACTCCGTCTCAAAAAAAAAAAAAAAAAAAGCAATTGAAAAATACATTAAACCACTTTAAACAAATTTGGAGGAGCGGTGCATTTAGGTGGAAAAAATTTCCTGTTGTTCATTTATTAGCGTATTTTTCCATTCAAAGTCAGTGAATATTATATCCTAGGTATTGACTTAATGGAGATTACATCTTAGTCCTATGAGACAAACAAATATACAAATACATGTATACTATATTTGATGGGGATAGTGTAATGAAGGAAAATGAAACAGGGTAAGAGAGAAAGAGTTTTGGAAGAAGTAGTATACGTAGTGTGGTTTAGGAGGCCTTTCTGATCAAGGGATATTTTAAGCAAAAGCTCGAAGAAAATGAGGCAGCCAGCCATCCGGATGACGGAAGGAAAAGTATCCCAATCATGAGGGTAGCAATTGCAAAGGCCTTGAGTGCTTGGCACGTTTGAAGAAAAGGAAATCAGTCCATGTGGCCAATAAGAGTAAGATACGGGGGAGGGGGATGGAAAATGATGTTGGGTAGATCATGGGTGATGGGGGACTGAAACAGCTGGATCAATCATGAAAGACCCGACAGACCACAGTTAGAGTGTTGCCTTTTTTACTGAGTTAGATGGGAATCTATTGATAATCCAGATACAATTATTTAGGTCATACTAGAGTGAATTACCAGAAAGAAACCAGATCATGAGATATTTGAACACTCTTGGATATGTATTTAGTATTTTAGATGTAAATGTACAAGTATGTTTATTGACTATACCAACTAGAAAAAAAGTCTTTCAACAATACAAATATAGCTTTCTTTACAACAAACCGGTATTTTTCTTTTAATTATCATAAGACAGTGTTGAACAAAGGTTTTGATTTAGAATAATCAGCCTATTAAACCCACCAAATATTTCCTTCCTGAAAAAAGCACATAGAGATATAACAAAGATAAAAGCTGAGCAACAGTGAAATAAAAGAGGACACAAACAAAAGGAAGAACATACCATACTCATGGATAGGAAGAATCAATATCGTGAAAATGGCCATACTGCCCAAGGTAATTTATAGATTCAATGCCATGCCCATCAAGCTACCAATGAGTTTCTTCACAGAAATGGAAAAAATTGCTTTAAAGTTCATATGGAACCAAAAAAGAGCCCGCATTGCCAAGACAATCCTAAGTCAAAAGAACAAAGCTGGAGGCATCACGCTACCTGACTTCAAACTATACTACAAGGCTACAGTAACCAAAATAGCATGGTACTGGTACCAAAACAGAGATATAGACCAATGGAACAGAACAGAGCCCTCAGAAATAATACCACACATCTACAGCCATCTGATCTTTGACAAACCTCAGAAAAACAAGAAATGGGGAAAGGATTCCCTATTTCATAAATGGTGCTGGGAAAATTGGCTAGCCATAAGCAGAAAGCTGAAACTGGATCCTTTCCTTACTCCTTATACGAAAATTAATTCAAGATGGATTAGAAATGTTAGACCTAATACCATAAAAACCCTAGAAGAAAACCTAGGTAATACCATTCAGGACATAGGCATGGGTAAGGACTTCATGTCTAAAACACCAAAAGCAACGGCAACAAAAGCCAAAATTGACAAATGGGATCTAATTAAACTAAAGAGCTTCTACACAGCAAAAGAAACTACCATCAGAGTGAACAGGCGACCTACAGAATGGGAGAAAATTTTTGCAATCTACTCATCTGACAAAGGGCTAATATCCAGAACCTACAAAGAACTCAAACAAATTTACAAGAAAAAAACAAACAACCCCATCAAAAAGTGGGCAAAGGATATGAACAGACATTTCTCAAAAGAAGACATTCATACAGCCAACAGACACATGAAAAAATGCTCATCATCACTGGCCATCAGAGAAATACAAATCAAAACCACAATGAGATACCATCTCACACCAGTTAGAATGGCAATCATTAAAAAGTCAGGAAGCAACAGGTGCTGGAGAGGATGTGGAGAAATAGGAACACTCCTACACTATTGGTGGGATTGTAAACTAGTTCAACCATTGTGGAAAACAGTATGGCGATTCCTCAAGGATCTAGAACTAGAAATACCATATGACCTAGCCATTGCATTACTGGGTATATACCCAAAGGATTATAAATCATGCTGCTATAAAGATATATGCACATGTATGTTTATTGTGGCACTATTCACAATAGCAAAGACTTAGAATCAACCCAAATGTCCATCAGTGACAGACTAGATTAAGAAAATGTGGCACATATACACCATGGAATACTACGCAGCCATAAAAAAGGATGAGTTCGTGTCCTTTGTAGGAACATGGATGCAGCTGGAAACCATCACTCTCAGCAAACTTTCACAAGAACAGAAAACCAAACACCGCATGTTCTTACTCATAGGTGGGAACTGAACAATGAGATTACTTGGACATGGGAAGGTGAACATCACACACCGGGGCCTATTATGGGGAGGGGGGAGGGATGGCATTGGGAGTTATAACTGATGTAAAGGACGAGTTGATGGGTGCTGACGAGTTGATAGGTGCAGCACACCAACATGGCACATGTATACATATGTAACAAACCTGCACGTTATGCACATGTACCCTAGAACTTAAAGTATAATAAAAAATAAAATAATAAAATAAAATAACAGAAATGTATTCTCTCACGAAAAAAAAAAGCTGAGCAAAAATCAGGAATATTGTATTTATGAAAATAAAATTTGAGCAATGTAGTGTATCTGTATATTATCTCCTATTGGACAAGCTCATATAAATTTTATCCACGCAGCTGGCCGTAGTGATCTGCATTGATTGTATAATAAGGCTTCAGCTAACCAGACAGCAAATAAGCTGAATTACTCACAATGTAGCCCCAGAGAACGAGCGAGGAGACTGCACACAAATTGTATCATAATGTAGTAATCATACTTTTTAATTAAAAATATAAAAAAAATTTCTCAATATATTTCTCAGACAGTTCAAATGCTGATGGATCCAATTCAAAACCAGATATTTGGACACTCTACTCTTAAATAATTCTTAAGTTTATTTGTTTCTCATCAACCACTCTTTTACCTATTCTATTTCAATAGTCCCTTCACCCATCCCTGATCCTCTGCACTACAGTAGAATGTACCCAGGCAGTGACATGTAGAAGTTAAGAGAGCAGGCTTTGTTTAAACAGCCCTGGTTTAAAATCCCAACACGCTGTCACTTAATAGATGGATGATGTTGGACACATTCCTTAACTCCTTTATTTATAAAATGTGAATAATGGTAGTATTTCATTCACAGTGTGTTTTTAAAGATTAACTATGATAATGCATATAAGCAAGCATTCAACTGATAACTTGATGATGATTGCCAAAACAATTTTTTAAAATATAAATTCAGTCCAGCCCTCCTTTGCTTAAAAAAAAAAAAAAATCCTTCAATGGCTTTCCATCACCAAGAGACAAATAACAAATCCCATGGCAGGTAGAGTCCCTCGTGATTGAGAGGTATCTTCTCTTTGAGCCCCTTCCATCATTGTTTTCCCTATTAAGCACATGTCAGCCACACTGAATTACTATACTTGTACCTGTTTGGGTGAAGGAGAAAGGACAAGATGAAGGAAGGTGAACAAGAAGGCATAATCCATGTTGCTTCCGGGTTCTTCCTCACCAACTTTCCCGCGCGCGGGAAGATGCAGATCAACCGAGCATGCGCCAGGTGATGTCAATCCGAAGAGATCGAAACTTACCTGGCCACGCCTACGGAGACGCCCCTATCACGCCCTTATCCTGCCCACTGCCCTCCCCCTTCCAGTACCAAAGCATAAAAGTCTGCCACTGGCAGGAGCCAGTGTGACTTCTTCGGCCCCCGCATTTGTGGACCGGAGAACATCACCCGAGAGCGCCAGCGCAACTTCCCTGGCCCCCCACACCTGAGGACCAGAGAACTTCGCCCGAGAGTGTGTGCATATTTGCAATAAAAGACTGCCACTTTCTTATGTACTTTGGCCTCATGTTTAATTACTTAGCTCTCCTAAATTAAGTTACATTAAATTAAATCAAAACAGTACCCTATCACTTCATACATACTACCTTTGTACATACCATTCATTTTATTTGGAATGTCCTCTCTCCACTCTGCTTCTTCTACACGGCAAAACTAACATTACAAATTTAACTTAAACATACTTTCTCATTGAGGAGAGTTCCCTGAATTATTGGAACCTCTCTCGGTCTCTCTAGAGGACTCTATGTTTCCCATATCCACATTCTCATTATCTGGTAGACTGCCAGACATATACTACACACCTGATTATTGTCTATGGAATGAATTTAGGCTTCAAACATCAGTGAAGTTTTTTTCCTAAAGAGAAATTTATCTTATGAACAGCTGTTAGATCTCAGAACAATTTTAAAGATGTGTTGAGTTTCATTAACACCTCTGCTATCTAAACTGATAGAAATTATAAAACAACAACAACACAGATATGTTTTCTAAAAATGTTGAGAAATAATTTGCATATTAGGCATGTTTATGTTGGGGTCCGCGTGTTTCCTAAACAAAGGAATGAACACACAAGACAACACAAGACAAGACAAACATGGCGGCCGACTCGAATGGCGCGCTCCGCTTTATTTTATACAGTCGTTTGTGGAATGTTGCCAAGTCACAAGACACATTGTTGTTTTTCTGACCTTTCCCTGACTTTCTGGATTTTCAAGATGTTTACATATAAACAGGCCCCCAACGCCCTGCTTCATTTGCAAGAGCAGGACATGTCGGGAACGCCCTGCTTCATTTGCGAGAGCAGGACTTATGGGGAACACCCTGTTTGTGAGCACGTAGTCCTCTACATTTCCCCTTTCCTTATTTACAAGTTTGAATTTTTTTTAAAACCATCATTACATGTTGGGCTCGCTGGGATTCGGTGTTTGCCCTTTGGCACCGTCTCCAGCAGACTGTGAAAAATGACAAAGGCAAGAACAGCAATCAATACATTACTAGAAACAGAGGACAGCAAAGTTTTTACAGGACTCATAGGGTTCAAAGACGTCAAACTTTGTGCAATACCAGTCATCAAATCTGCACCAGTCAGCAACAGTAACTGATTGCGAAATGTTTCAGAAATGTTCTGTGTTAATTCTTGTATTTCTAGGGAAAGATTATTATGACCAATTAAAAGTCTCTTTATCTCAGTCCAATTATGTACAGTGCTGTTAAAAGGAACAGGAGTAATACAAAATTGGGTAGTGTTCCAATCACATTTCAACAAAGCTCGGGTATTCAACACTGTTAGCTGATATCCCAACCAAGAAACCACTTGTTCCAGATTATCTACTCGTTCAGTCAAATGAGCATCTATGTCTCGTTGCTGCTGCCACAACAAATGTGATTGTTCATGCCATTGTTGCACAAATTCTGCATTTTGTATATTCTGGTGTAGAGCTAATTCAGCAACAGCGGCGGTGGAAGCAATTGCTACAAGTCCTATCACTGCGGTCACGACAATTCCAACCATCCTCCGACTGCAGTGGACAAGATCTTGCATAACCTTGTAAATTTGAGTAACCCCAGCAGATTCACTCCAAGTATGTGTTAAGTTTACAGGTAGCCAGGTTTCTTTTCTGGCTCTTAGTATATATAAATCGGAATGAGACTCATTCCAATTATTATTCCACCAAGTAGTATTTATACAACTTAAGAATGTACAATTGTTTGTACAGTTAACTACCCCTGTATTATTATCCCATTTAAAAATTCCTGTCAACAACAAGTAAGGCTTTCTTACACATGCAATAACATATCTAGAACTATTTCGATGCAAAGATATATGGAAAGGGTTAGCAATATTAGTAAGATTTAAGGACATGTTTCCCGTGAAAGTGAACATTGGTTTACCAGCAGCTAGCAACTTCCAAATATGACCTTGTATTTGTGAGGTATTAGCCAAATGTGGCAAGGGGGTGATAGACCACCATCATGCCAAATAATAGTTTCATTGCCATCTGCAGAAATGCTGTGATTACCTTATGCCAACGCAGGTTGACATGGCTGAATTTAGTCTGAAAATCTCCATGTACACTCCAATCTGTAACAAAGTATTTACGACTCTTCCCTTTTACTTCTAACAACAATTGTGGCCCACTACTTCTACATCTAGTCCACTCTAGTTGGGAAACACCTCCGGACACATCAGGGATAGGGCATAAAGATAATGTACTTCGCAGAGTTTCATTAAGTACTGCAGTATGATTATACTTGAAACTTTGAGCCACAACAATCATAGTAAAGGCAGAGATATGACTATGGTTATAGCGAACAGCCCAAGCCTCATGAGAAAGATGCAGACAATGCGGACTACCCCCAAGACATATAGGTAACCCTTCAACCCCAAATTGATATGAACTATTTACTGTGCCAGTGTCTAATTCAGGATCCTGGTTTAAAAAAGGCGATGGCATCCAAGCAGTATCATTAGTAAATACTGGGATTTCTCTGTCTCCCCAGGCCACACCTTGATATAAGGGTGGAAAAGGAATATAAGCCCAGTATGTAAATTCTCCAGCTGTTACCTGACAATTTACTATGGCCAGCACAGCCAGGAATAAAGTCAGTGGGGTTTTGGGCTGCCCAGCTTGTTGAACAACCCCTTTAGCTTCTTAACTGTTTCAGTTGTCCCCATGTTGGGGGCTCCGCACGTCGAGTTCCGAAGGTGAATGTTCTCTGAGCACTCAGATTTAGCTCCTGGAATTCCTTCAGGAACTCTTTGGATCGGCTTCTCTTCGCCATGGCACTGTTTCAACAGTCGAGATGGAAACCAATCGTCTCCGGCACCTGTACGGACAAGAGCATAGCCTCGGTCCCATTGTAAAACGTTTCCTTTTAAATATTTCCCTTGTAATGAAGGATAATACACCCACAGATTACTGTTTTGTGGCTTTTCTAAAGGCTGTTGAAAATGTTTCACCGCTGCAGACTGCTGTAATTGGCGCCAATGGTTGGGAAAATTTAAAGTAAAAAGGGCTTTCAGAATTTGATGTTTTGGGGAATCTCGCCCATTTCCCCCTTTTTGCTTTAAAAGTTGTAATTTTAAGGTAGCATTGGCTCTTTCAATAATTGCTTGACCTTGACTGTTAAATGGAATACCAGTGGAATGATAAATATGGTATAAAGAGAGGAAGGCAGCCAATTTGCGAGAGCAATAAGCAGGGGCATTATCAGTTTTTAATTCAGCAGGGACTCCCATAACTGCAAAGCAAGTAAGTAAATGAGTAATAACAGAGTCAGCCTTTTCAGAGGGTATGGCGTAGCCCACTGGAAATGTGACCACGTATCAATAGTATGATGAACATATTTTAAACGACCAAAGGAAGGAACGTAAGTTACATCCATTTGCCAAATGTGATTTTGTTGAATGCCTCGAGGATTAATACCTGGACTTAAAAAAGGTGCAATAATAGGAGCACAAGATGGGTAGGCTCTGACAATAGCTTGGGCTTGACGGCGTGTTATAGAAAATCGCCGTTGTAATCCTAAACTATTAGTATGATGTAGTTGGTGCTCATCCTGAGCCCATTGGACACTGCCAATAAGTAAAGAATCAATCTGACTATTGCCAAAAGATAAAGGTCCTGGCAAAGCTGAATGAGAACGAATATGAGTGATAAAAAGGGGGGCAGTGCGGGAAGTAAGAGTTACAAATAATAAAGAAAATAATTTTTGTAAAGGAGTTTGAGGAAATAATGGTAAAGAAGTCTGAGAAATATATTTAGTTACATATACAGCATATTGGGAATCACTAACTATATTACAAGGGGTTTGAGGCCAGTCTTGTAGAACCATAAGAATGGCAAAAAGTTCTCCTTGTTGTACTGATTCAAATGGATAGTGAGAAATTTTTGAATTGTCTGAAGTCCAGTATCCAGCCTTTCCATTGCTTGAAGCATCAGTAAAAAAGGTGGGACCTTTAACTGGAGTGTAAGAGATAGGATTATATGGCAGTAAAGAATATTGTTGCAGAAAAGCAAACAATTTATTACTATGATAATGCTGAGAAAAAGAACCAGTATACTCAGCGCAAGCCACTTGCCAACCCTCATGAGTTTCCAGCAGAGATTCAATGTATTGATTAGATAATCGGGTAATAATTTTTACAGGGTCAGCACCAAGCAACTGACGAGCTCGATGTCGTCCTTTAATAATTAATTCAGCCAATTTATCAATATATGGGTGAATTTTCTTAATGGCTTTATTAGCCAAAAACAGCCACTCCAGAATATCATTATCTTGGTGTAAAACGGCCCTTGGCGAATGGGGAGTATGAAAAAGACACAATGAAAGTGGAAGATTGGGTGCAATATAATCAAGGTGAGCTTCACTAATTCTATTTTCTACAAATGACAATTCTTCTTCTGCTACAGGGGATAAAGTCCCCATAGGTTGAATACAAGTATTTACAGCTCTAAGATCAATTAATAAGTGCCATTTTCCTTTTTTTTTTTTTTTTTTTTGACAAGACAAACACAGGGGAATTCCATGCAGAAGTACTTGGTTCAATATGCCCCTCGGCCAATTGTTCCTTAATTAAATTATTTAAAGCCTTAAGTGTTTCTTTAGATAATGGCCACTGTTCCACCCGAACAGGAGTTGTAGTTTTCCACTTCAATTGTAAAGCTTGAGGCTTGTGGACAGTGGCTAAGAGTTTAAAGGATTGTAGCCCATTTTGAACATCATATTTTTGGCAGCTGAAAAAATATGAGGAATGCTTAAAAAGGCACCAAATTGTTGTAAAAGATCACGGCCCCAAAGGTTAATATTAATGGGAACAATATAAAAGTACACTTTTCCTTGTTGTCCTTCAGGTCCTACACAGCTCAGGGGCTCGACAGTTTGGTAGACTATAGAAGCAGTACCTAGGCCGGATAGAGTAACCAATACTTGTTTCTTTTTCCAATGATCAGGCCATTGAGCCAAACATTATTATATACATCCGCTCCTTTGTCGACTAAGCCCTCAAAAAGTATCCCATTAATTTGCAATGAACATAAAGATTTTTGATCAGAAACTAAAGTTTCCCAGAAAACAGTTTTCCCAGTACTACCGAAACCTCCTTGACGAGACACATCTCTAGATAAGAAAGGAAAAAAAGGCAATAAAAGCAATTATGCAATACATTCCCCTGCCTCTAGGCGCATAAGTTGTGAGACTTGTACCATAATAAGGATTTCATCAGTAAAATCAGGATCAATAATTCCTGGGACCACCATTAACCCCCGCATAGCGTTGCTGCTTTAACCTAGTAAAAGTCCTACATGTCCCTTTGGCAAAGGACCACACACTCCGGTAGCCAACTTATATATTCCTCTATTAGGAGATAAAGTATAAGGTTGGACAATAGCTAGGTCAGCAGCGGCACTCTGCTTAGTGGCAGCAAAAAGCTGAGAAACTGGGGTAGGGTAAGATGTCTTTAAGGAGGACTCGAGGTCATTCCTTGATGTTGTAAGCCACTGCTCACTGGGTACTGGGGTAGGCCTGCATTGTAGTTGTTGGGGCCCCAAGCCTGCGGGCCCCGGCTTCCGTTTCCCGAGAGGGGTGACAGTACATTCCCACTCTTATCAGTTTTTGAACGGCATTCATTGGTCCAATGTCGACCCTTGCCACATCGTTTACACATATTAGATGGTAACCTTTTTTTCTTTTAGAGCAGAAGAGCCTAATTTTTTCCAGCATTCCTTTTTAAAATGACCGGGTTTCCCACATTGATAGCATATACCTTGTTTAGAATTGCCTTTTAAAGCCTTAGAAAGTGCCCCAGCAAACAATTGAGCATTGTAAATAGCTCCTCCAACACCTGCACAAGCCCGAATGTATTCAGCTAAATTAGCTCCACTAGCTTTTAGAGGACGCAGCAATTTTTGGCACTCAGGATTAGCACTCTCAAAAGCCAGAGTATCCAAAAGAATTTTAGCAGCAAGGCCTGAACCTACAGTCTTTAATACAGCATCTTGAAGACGGGCTACAAAATCTGGATACGCTCAGTGGCTCCTTGTAGGATCTTTACAAAAGATAAAAGAAGTTTTACCCACTATTTCAACCTTAGTCCACGCTTTTATAAACAAGGCTTTGATCTGAGTGAGAGCAATATCATCTAGGCCTGCCCGAGCATTAAGAGTGGCGTATTGTCCTGAACCCGTAAGCTGCTCTTCAGTAGCCCTGGGGGATTTTGCGTAGCATTTTTTCTAGCTTGTACTTTTGCTTCCTCTTACCACCAACTTTTTAATTGAAGCCATTGCGAACGATCAAGGACAGCCTGTCCCAACGTTTCCCAGTCAATAGGAATCATCATATGTTCTGAAGAGAAGGAATCGAGAAGGCCAAGGACAAACGGTGATTGAGATCCATAATTAGAAATTGTAGCTTTCATTTCTTTCAAAAATTTAAATTGTAAGGCTGTAAAAGTCACATTCTGGCCACCGTTTGGGAACTGAGCATTGGGGCCAAAAGCAGCCCGTGTTATTGGGAATAAATCTAATTCCTCGAAATCATCCTTTTCCTTCGATTCCTTCTTTTCTCCTACCGGAGGAGGAGGCACAGAGAAAACCTGACCTGACATAGGCAAAGAGGTTGGAGGTGGAGGCAAAGGGAAATCCTTTTAGCAGAAGGGAAGGTAACAGGGAAGGCTCATGGCGGAGAGATAGGAGAAACAGGAGCAGCGGTATCTTGCAATTTTAACAACTGTTGTAACATCTCTAAAATGCGCTGCAAATCAGAATTTCCTTCAGATGAAGAAGGCATTAGCTCTTTTTCCAATTCCTTGTCCTCAACAACCAGGACATAAACATGTTCCTCTCTAAGATCATTCCTCTCTAAAGCTTCAGATGCCTCACCTCCTGTGGCAGTACCGCCACGCTCCGAGTCAGTTTCAAGTAACTCTAATGCCTGAGTAATGGAACTACACACAAAGTCCACAAAGTCAGAGGCATCATTTGCCCTCGCTGATGAGCTCGACGCAGTACTTTAACCACTTGTAACCATTCCTTTCGATTTAACTGCACTTTGGTTTGATATTGAAACCAATAACAATGTTGTTCAACATGGGCAAACAATCACTTCAAAGTCTTATGTTCCTTAACTAACTACTACTCCTATAGACATCAACAGTCCCTGGAGTAACCGCAAATATTCAGAGGCCAGAGAGGTGGAATTCCCCATAATTTTCCCGTGGGTCCCCCTTTCTTTATTTACCTGCCCGGGGTGTTCCCCCTCCGGTTCCTTGCTCTCGTGGAGCCACGGACCCTGCTCACTGCGCCAGATGTTGGGGTCCGCGTGTTTCCTAAACAAAGGAATGAACACACAAGACAACACAAGACAAGACAAACATGGCGGCCGACTCGAATGGCGCGCTCCGCTTTATTTTATACAGTCGTTTGTGGAATGTTGCCAAGTCACAAGACACATTGTTGTTTTTCTGACCTTTCCCTGACTTTCTGGATTTTCAAGATGTTTACATATAAACAGGCCCCCAACGCCCTGCTTCATTTGCAAGAGCAGGACTTATTGGGAACGCCCTGCTTCGTTTGCAAGAGCAGGACTTGTCGGGAACACCCTGCTTCGTTTGCGAGAGCAGGACTTATGGGGAACACCCTGTTTGTGAGCACGTAGTCCTCTACATGTTTAAACACTGACTATTGCTCAAGACGAAGTTGACTAAAAATTCTTGAACATTGCTATCGTTTTGATGAGAATCATAAAAATAAAGGACAAATTGATTAAATGCCAGAATAATAGACACAATTAAATGATACAGCTATTCTATTCTTTTTTAAATATTAGTTTTAGCAGCTATTTAGACTTTAAAGAACAAGCTTGCTATACTGTTCTGTAGAAAGCACCAATTTATAGTCCCCAGAGATATTATGAAACTAAAAGTAGCATAGATCTTTTAAAACAGTATTTTTTTCCTCTCTAAAGAGTAGTGAGATTCAGGAGTCACCTGTTTTTTGGGGTTTTTTTTTTTAAAGACATTATAAAATAACTTGAAGAAAATAAATTTCATTTTAACTGTTTTGCTGGTAAATTTTAAAGTTTCCTAAAATGATGCATATCTTGAATAACAGTTCATTAAAATTTTTAATATGCCAGCTAGAGCTAGTCACGTTAAAACTTTGGGCATATGATGACTGCAATTTTTAGATCTTTTAACTGTGCAAAGGCCAAATAACAAGGTTCAATAGAAAAATAATATCTAGTGTTTAAGTTATGTAATGCAAAAATATTAAGAATTTTTTGACCACACATAGGATAGGATAGTGGGATTCTTGATCCTCAAAGCATACAAAATCATCCCACTATGAATGTCGCTGCATGGAAAGACAAAACACAAGCTCTTTGTCTCCATGGCCTGCCTGAAAATGCGTTTACCCAGCCAAGGCTGTAGTTACAGAGGAATTAACTTTCCCTTCTTCAGACCACTGGAAGTTTGAGAGGTGGGCTACTCATGTGGGAGTTAACTGGCAGCACTGGCAGCTCCCTTTGCCTTCCTTAAATCTCAGGAAAAGTGAAGCGAGTGGTGTCCTGGCAGAGTGAAACTCAATCCCAACCCCATCCCTCAAACTTCCTCTGCACTTGCAATGCACATCGCTTTGTGTAAAATAAGGCAATGGAGAATGAGGATTTACTAAAACAGGAATTGCACCTTCTAGTCAATGAGAATGAACATATCCTATTCAACGTATTGAGAAATATCAGAGCTGTATTAAGATGCTTGTTGTTTAACCAGGCAAACAGAAAACTATGGAACTAAGCGTTCTTACAAGTTCTGGTTAATGCCTGTTCCCCATCTGAGATATGCCAGTTACGTTGTGCCTATGTTGACACTTCTGTTCTCTATGTGGTTTATATTTGGGTCTTAAATTGAGTTAATTGTAGCCAGGTTAATTATATTAGCCATACATATGTACATACAGACATTATAATGGGAGGGAAAAAACAAGATCTTTGATGTTTGTAAATGATAATATTGACCATAAAGAGGCTGTCTTTATTGAATAGGAAGCCGACCACAACCACCATCTACATATAAACATCTGCCCAAGTACACAGTTTACAGAACAAAATCTATTCATAGTCCTCACGTAAACAAGATTTCTTCCTAAACAATTTTGTCAATATTTCTTGGCACTCACATCTGTCACCAACAAAATTTTCTACATGCTCAAACTGTCTTCTGAGTGTTCCCTTCACTTTCCTTATGTGAGGGAAACCTGGCTCTCCCCTGAAATTCTTTCCCTGGCAGCTCTCTCAAATGGAGCATTGTTTCCTCCCACAATCATCTCGTCTTTAGATCCGACAATCTAAAGATCACCAGAGAAGTTATTACTGATAATTACCATTTCCAAATGCTTACCTTCCTTACTCCCTAAAAAACCTCATTTTTGAAGCTCTTTCTGTCCTATTATAAGATTTGCCACAGTGCATTTCCCTGGGCTATTCCTGTCATTTGTTAAAAGTTTCTTTTAGCAGAGGACTGTCACTCTATCCTATGTGATTGTCATTGTTCTTAGCAATTTCAGTATCTATGTGGACTGTTTTTCCAACATCTTGGCCTCTCAGTTCCTTGACTTCTCTGCTCCAAAGATCTTGCCCTCTATCCCACACTAGCTACCCACTCTCATGCTAATATCCTAATATTGATGCTTCCAATAACTGTACCCCTTCTATTATCTCAGGTGCAATCATCCTACTTTTTGACTAATGGTAATACTTCCTATTTTTCTAGCTCACTGTCTCTAGTACTCAAATTCCAATAATTCCTTGATTATACTGGAATTTTCTACTTTGTCTTTGACCCTAATTCCATTGAAATTTTTACTTTCCTGTTTTAAGTTTATATTCCTTGAACTCTGCGTATAACTTCCTATTATATATCCTCAGTCACCTGCCACTGTGCTCTTAGACATACTCTCCTCACCAAACTCCAAACTTAGTTGGATCCAACTCTTTGCCTACTCTATGTATAACAATGCCCTAAACATTACTGGAGAAAAGTACTCAACCATGCTGATCTTAATTTATATTCATTTCTTTTATTTATAGTATTTTTATTCCATCTTATTTCTTACTCTCCAATTTTGACATTCTATAATTACTTTTCTTGCTGTTGATGTTTTTTTCATAAAGCCTGTGATGATGTAAATGAGCCCTCATGTTAACCAATATGTCTATATTAATAAAATCATACAGCGTATATTCTTTTTTGGCTGGCTTCCCCTACTTGGCATAATTATTTTTAGATTCACTCATACTGTATCATGTATTAATTGTTTATTCATTTTGTTGGTGAGTAGTATTTCATTGTAACATAATTTGTTCCTCCATTCAGCTGTTGATGGATACTTAGATTGTTTCTAGTTTTTAAATATTTTAAATAAAGCTACAATGCACATTTATCTACAAGTTTTTTGGGGGCTCAGGCGACCCTTCTGCCTTGCCCTCCCAAAGTTCTGGGATTACATGTGTGAGCTATGGCACCCAGCCAGATCACATCTTTTTATCACTAAGTAACTTGAAACCCATGAGTGGTAATTACTCAGTAAGATCACTGGGTAATTATCTGGATATACTGCAGTTTGTTTATCTATTCACTTATTGCAGGATATCTTGCTTCCTTCCAAGTTTTGGCAATTATGAATAAAGCTTCTGTAAATACTTACGTGCATATTTTTGTATGAATAGAAGTTTTCAACTTATTTGGTTAAATACCTAGAAATGTGATTGCTGGATCCTACAGTAAGACTATATTTAGCTTTGTAAGTAATCACCAAGCCGTCTTCCAAAGTGGCTGTACCATTTTGTATTCCCACCAGCAATGAATGACAGTTTCTCTTGTTCCACATCTTCATCAGCATTTGATGTTAGCAGTGTTTGGATTTTCACCATTATAATATGCATGTAGTAGTGTTGCATCAGTGTTTTACTTTGCAATTCCTTAATGACATAATGTTCATCATATCTTCATAGCTTCTTTGCCATTGGTATATCCTCTTTGGCGAGGTGTCTATTCAGATTTTTTTGCCAATTTTTCAACTTACATAGTTTTCTTAAAAAAATTGTTGAATTTTAATAGTTACTTGTGCATTTTGGATACAAATCCTAATTTTTTATTATGAGTTGATGCTTTATCTGTAGGTATACTGTGAGGTCTAGGGGGAAAATGTGTCATCATTGACTAGAATTGTGCTTGCTTCTGTTCTACTCCGTGGGGCAGAACAGATCCCTGATAAATTCAGTTTCTTAACTAGATGTCAACTAGACATCTCTGTTGTAGTAAATTCAAATTCTATAGCTGAATGAGAAAAGATTGTAACTGCAAGTTTTTGGGAGGAACCTATTTTCCCATCCTTAGCTGGGGCTGAAACTGACAAAGGCCCCAATGTATTAGACAGGGCCCACCAGAGAGACCGAACCCACAACATCAACAGCAACAACTATATATATATATATATATAAAATATATATTTTAAAAATATTTTTTCCTTTCTTTTTTTTTTTTTTGAGACAAAGTCTCGCTCTGTCGCCCAGGCTGGAGTGCAGTGATACAATCTCGGCTCACTGCACTCTCTGCCTCCCGTGTTCAAGTGATTCTCCTGCCTCAGTCTCCCAAGTAGCTGGGATTACAGGCACCCACCACCATGCCCGGCTAAATTTTGTATTTTTAGTAGGGATGGGGTTTCACCATGTTGGCCAGGTTGGTCTGGAACTCCTGACCTCAGGTGATCCACCTGCCTTGGTCTCCCAAAGTGCTGGGATTACAGGCATGAGCCACCACGCCTGATCTAAGTCTGATTTCTCTTAAACCTTTGCAGTCCTTACACAGAGTAGGCATTCAATAAAGGTTGTTTGACTTTTAAAAAGTCTAATATTGAATGATGAAATAAACGAACGATGTGGTTGACCCATCATATAGCTAAGCCAAATAGATCCTTAAAATAAAGTTTACTTTTAAGCTGAGAGCTTGCATTCTCACTAGTAATTCAAAATACAGCCTTCAAATACAGCTGGGCATTTCTATTTGGGGAATAGCTTGTGAAGCTCGGGAACAATGTTATATATTAATTCTCTGGGAATGCTTGGTATACAACCACCATACAGGTGTTTCCTGTTGAGACTCCAAGTTCCCATGCAAGAACTTAGAGGACAACTGAGAACAAAACTTAGCCTGCTTAATTATATCTGCCAAATGTGCTGCATAAAAAAGTCATTGACCAAAAATAACATGTTTAAGTAATGTTCAAGTTGAGATACAGAGCAGCAGCAGTCAGGAAATTCAAAATTAAATCTGATCTCCACCCTTCACTTGCCTCATTGTGCCCAGGCAGCACCAAGGTCAGAAATTAATTGGAGAAACTGCAAAACACATAGCCTGCAATATTTCAGCACAGTAAGGTCAAGGGGAAAATTTAGTTAAAACCTTATTACAGTAGTTTACAGAAACACATTACTGTGAATATGAAATTAGAGTCTTGGCTTGATGGATGTGTCACCTACCAGGGTAATTTGTTGGGAATAATTTGAAATGTAAGTGAACATAATTAAGCTTCTGTTTTATGGTAGTCTGGTCATTTGTCTCCAGGTGCACTTGTCTCTGTAGATTTGACACTGCAGATGCCTAGAATATAATGAGGCATGTTTCAGTCACTCAGTTTTAAGTTAGTATTTGGGCAACTGTGGATTAAAAGAGGACCTTAGAGTTGACCATAAAGTTGCAGTTAATATTTTCATGCATAATTTTTTTTCTGTAGAATCCTAAGTATAGGATAAAATCTCAAGGGTAATATTACCTTGAAAGCCAGTGGAATACTACAATACTACAGTGAAGCCCTTAGTCAGACTTCCCTAAAATGAAGGAAGCCACACCTACCTGGAATTATAAATGACTACCTGATTATTAAGTATGTGAAGAAAAGTATTCTCTGGATTTTAGACCACCCTTTAGGTATATTAGTACTTTTCTTTTAGAAGTCTTTGTAATTCTGGCCACGTTTATCAATGTCTTTCTATTTATTTGAGACACTGCTGCTTAGTGTTAATTGCAGTATCTTCTTTAACTACAGAAAACAATATATCTTTTCTTTAAGAAGCTTAAGGAAAAGAGTAAAAGGGAAACAGTTGTAGAAAATCAGAGAGTATCAGAATTTGATTTCTTTCATACAACGTTTAGTCATCTATGATATACTAATTGAAGATTGTTATTTGATTTACACTAAAGATTCCAATTATGCCTACAAAGGTTGAAAGTGAAGATAAATATACCGTTAACTCAGAATAGCTGTTTCCTAAATCATTGTTATTTCTCTTTTCATTATAAAATTTAAACTAGAATAATTTATTTTGAGTTTAAATCACCTTTATTTATTTTTAATTATTCAAAATAAACATTGTCCCAAAAATAGATTTAGGTAACTTTTTTAAAGACATATTAATTGATATTCATATTTGTAATGTGTCTTTCAAAGTGAGATTGAACATTTCTAATACATTGTGCTCCAATTAGCAACTGTTCATGGATGTTGCAACTGCCTATATTACTTGGTATGGAAAAGATAAAATAAACCAGAAAAAGTACCATAAATTAAATATTCCTTTAAAAGTCAGATTAAGTAAGAAAATATATTTCATTGCTCTACAATATTTTTTAAAATACAGATAAACCTAAACTTGTTTCAGAATTAAATCTGTTGTTTAATTTCTACATCACATGTATGAATGAGTTTGACTACCGGGGTTGCTGTGTTTATTCTTTTCTCAAGAGATCTGGGAGAAGGGATCATTATGAGGTTGTGCCATGTTGCTAGGCAGACGGGTTCAGCATTCAGATATTCTAGCTGTTCTAGCGACTTTTCAGTTCTCTGACTTTCTCATTAAATTTTTGTCTACTGTCTTCTATACTTCTAAATAGCAGACACACACATAATGATAAATGTGTTATGGGAATGACTAGTTCCCTCTCTACCAGGGAATTACATAAGAACAATTCTGTATTCACCATTTTCAGGCACAAAAGCAGAATAAAAGCCTACCCCAGTGTGACCTGCTGCACAAAATACCTTTTGTTATCAACTTAAGTGCTCTTCTGAATCCTCAAACCACCCATTGACAGATTTTCTTTTTCCCACATACATAATTTATAAGTCGTCTAATTAATTTTTCATAAGTTAAACAACTGTTAATATTAGTTCCTGGCCTTCATGAATGGCAAAAATTAATTTTTTCCCTAAATGCATTTGCAGTGCCTTCTTCACTTTCTCCAATGCTATACAGAGCGGAGACTTGAATATTTGGAGCTTTAAGTTGAGGAGTGGTTTTAGAATTCAGTCTCTGGGCAGACAAAGGCTTTCACACTGTGAGCGAGTCTTAGCGGAAGATTGCTGAAGGGAAAATCCTGTACCACATGATATATCACTGACCACTGACCTTTCTCCTCTGTCCTTGTTACATAGAGAACTGAACCCCTTCTCTGTCTCCATTTATGAAGTATTTGACAGTGACTGATACTTTTGTGGTTTTCGTAGTTGCCATTGCATTAAAATGCAGTTGCTGTTACATGGAGTCTCAGAGAGCGACAGAGTAAATCTGAAAGGAGCAAGGAAAAAATAATACAAAACCTTCATGTGTCAGAATACATCAAAACACACCATCTCAAATTATGAGTAACTCTTAAGTTTCTGGTACATAGCAGGAACGAGGAAAAAGCATCGACTACAGAAAATAAAACTATTTGAAATACAAACTTGGGATGGTCTCCTGGCTCCTGGGTTGAAGGGGAGAGGTTAGATGTTAGACCACATTGAGAGACTTTGATGGCTTTTCTCTTCTCATTTGGGTCTGAGATAGGACTAAAATCCTCAGTTTGAGATCAGACAAGGGGCTAGTAACCTGATCCCAAGAGTTAAGTAGAAACCCACTCAAAAAGTGGTTAGAAAGTACAAGAAGACCTCAGCTCCTGCCTCTCCTCTCTAAAGTCACTAAATCCAATGGACACCCTAATGTGTCTCTTGAATCTGTTTGCTTCTTTCATACTCACAGCCACTACTCCAGTTTGGCCACCATAATCTCTTCCCTGGATTCATTCCATCACTGGTAACCTGACAGCCCATCTCTTCTTTCCCTACTCTCTTACATGAATAAACATCCTGCAGCACAAAACTGTGTCTCTATCCTGCTTAAAACCCTTTATTAGCTTTCCAGTGCTCCTAGGATGAAGACCAAAACCCTCCACGTGACTTATAAGGCTGTGTGTACTAACTCCTGTTCACACCTTGTTCCAGCAGTGAGAAGGTCTACACAAACCTACCTCCAACAGCCCAGGAAGCTGAGACACTGAAGAAAGAGACTGACAAATACACTTTCTTAGAAATAAATATTTAATAGGGACATATGAACAGAAGCCACGTCTGCATCTCGGTTGACCCTGAGACAAGATGTTGGATCTTCTCACTGTTACCTCGTATACTCAGGGTTTATAAACCATAGAGAAGGAATGTGTAGGATAATTGAACTGGACCCCTCAATGAAAGGCAAGAATGCTATGTTAATCTGCCTAAGGGCAGGATGTATGGTCAAGGTTGTTGTGACCTCAGGGCAGAATTTACAGTGACAGCAGATGAAGTAGAAATCTCAGAGGCATTCTCAGAATCAATGTTAATTAGAAGTCAACATGGCAGATTTGCATCCAAGATGGAGTTGCTTTAGTCTTCACGCACTGTAACCTGGATGTTCCACGTTGCCCTCAACCCCTGCTGTACTCTCTCCTAAGAAACCTCCTTCCTTGACTCTGCACCTGGCCACCTTTTCATCAGCACCTGGGCTTTAATACAAACACAATTTCTTCAAGGAGATTTCTGACCTCTCAGTCTGGGTTACCTGCTTCTTCCATTACATGCTTCCTTATCATTGTTTGTGCTCTCTGTAGTGCGCTACATCATACTGCATTATAATTGCTACTTTACTTGTTACTTGCCTGTTCTACCCACTACACCGCAAAGAATTTAGTTTTCAAACCATTTGAAAGCAACACCTGCCCTTCCAGAGAAGGCTATAATGAATCAGGACATAAAACTCAAAGGCAAATTAAGTAATAGTAAAACATTGTTATTATCAACTTTTATCCATTGACATTCTTATATAAGAAAATATATTTGAATTTATCAGATTATCCCACTTCAATTTTTCTGATTCTTAAACTTCTTTCACAATAATATGTAGTCTTATGAGTTCTCTGAAAAGTTTCTTATATCATTTCATATTTCTGAGTGGCATATGGTAAAGAAGTGGCCTTTAGTAAAGAAAACACAAACTATTTTGTTTTATATTCATTCATTAATAAAGATTCATTATAGGGCTTATTTTATAACTTTTGGACCTTTCAACACAGTTAAAGAAAATTCTGGACTTTTTTCTATTTAAGTGATGCATGCTTATTGATTTTTTAAAAATTAGTTAAGAAGAAAGCATTACTTGTTGACTACACATTTTTGTTGAATTTTTTGGTTATATCATTTTTGTTTGAGGGACAAATATTTATTAAAGAAGATTGAAATTTATGTGTTATGACATCAACAACAGATAAATTATGGAAGCAGAAACTGTTTACTAGAGCTAAAATAATTATCTGGTTATGTTTTTTAATGATAAAAGAATACAAGCAATGGTCTACACATTGCAAGTAAAGATCTGCTTCATTTTTCTCAAAATAAAAACCAAAATTGAAAATGACTTTCATTTCACTTTCTGTTTGTAACATGAGTTTAAAATACTAGTGACATCTTGATGCCTGATAAGAGGATTTTGATTAGATGCATGAAATTTTCAGATTATAAAGATCATTATAAGCAACTGTTCAGAATGACTATATTTTATACTTTACACACACACACATGCACACACGCACGCACATCTGTTACTTTAACACAATGAAATTTACTTGACCTTTGTTATAGTCCAATGTATGTGTTCCTAGTCAGCCTGCCGTCTTCCATGTGGTTATTTGGGGACTCAGACTAGAGCCTAAGAATCCTCTGCCTATGGCTAGCAGATAAAGAAAAGAAACCAGACAATGTACATTGTCTATAAGTGAGACCAAGTTACACAGCCACACTTGACTGTAAGGGGTGCTGGGAAATGCAGTCCTGGCCTAGGTAGCTGCCTCTCAGTGACACGTTTGAAAGAAGACACACAAATATTTGGTAGACAGTTGCCATGTCTACTGCAAAGAGAGAAAGAGAGAGAAAGAGAAAGAGAGCCAGAGAGAGAGGGAGAAAGACCATAAGCATGTACATATTTTTGATGTATAGTTAAAGGATGTGACTTTACTAGTAACAAGTTTGTGTCACTTCTTGATGATCTGATAGTACACCACAAATAATTTAGTTTTCAAAAAATCCTCCAGAAAATGATGTTGAAAGTACTTAATGTAAACTCCCCATACAAATGTGTCACACACCAAATTCTAACGTATTAGAGACACCCAGTGGGTGAACATGCACTGCCAAGTCGGCTTGTTTTGGAATATTTATTCCCTAGAAGTTTTTCCAACTACTATATAGTATATATTCCGTATCAAAATGATGTCATTGATTAGAATGTTGCTAGTTCTGCACTGGCTCTTTTAAAAATAATTTACCACCACACACATTCACTGACTTAAAACAGTGCTCACAAGAACATTCCCACAACCCAGGTGCACATGATCAGTTAAATACTAATTATAACCCAGGCAGGTATATCTTTTCAGCTCACATTTGTATTTGTGCATTAGGAGGAGGACACCAATATCTCATAATTGCATGATACTGTATTTATTTTGTGTTAATTGGAGATTTGGGATGCTTTTTTATAAGAATGAATTTGAGCAAATATTAGATATTATTCATTATGCAATGTTCCAGCTTAAGTCGTCAATGATTCTATATTGATACAGACAACAAATTTATGTGCTCTATGTCAGTTAGTCATGTAGCTTCCAGGTGTGTGCTGTCTTATTACAGGGAAGAGAAACAGTAGGAACTAGGGCTGAAGATGCTTGTTTTCACACAGAAGAAAAGATCTGGTTTAACTCTCCAGACAGGACCCAGTTCCACCTCTTCTCTTTACATGAATGAATAACTGAAAGCCGGGGTTTTGCAGAGTTATCTTTGTATACCTCCGGTCACAGTGCCTGGGATGTCATACGCACATTAGTTTTCTAACAATGAGTTACAACTTACCACAACTTATTGGCTCACACCACTACCCACTCATTATCTCACAGTTCTGTAGGTCAGAAGGAGGGAGAGATTCAACTGGGTTCTCTTCTTAGAGACTCACATGACCAAAATTAAGGTATCAGGCAAGCTGTCCTGTTATCTGGAAGCTCTGGAGAACAACACACCTCCAAACTCATTCAGGGTGTGGGCCAAATTCAGTCCCTTGTGCTTGTAGGACTAACATCCCCATTTCCTTGCTGGCCTGTTTTCTTTGCCACGTGGCTCCCTCCATCTTCAAGCCAGCAGTAGTGCATCAAATCCTCACGTTTGCAATCTCTCTGACTTCCTCCTCTGCCACCAGGAGAAAACTCTCTGCTTTTAAAGAACCCGTGTGATTAGGTTAGGCACACCCAGTACTCTCTATTTTAACGTCAACAGATCAGTAACCTTATATCTGCAAAACACCTTTTGCCACATAGCATAACTTAATCAAAGGAGTAACACCACGTAACAAGGGGCATGGGAGTCATGATAGAATTCCACTTAGCACAGTAGAGGTAGGGTTTGTAACTCCTCCCACTGTAGTGCTTTGTAGTGGATATCATCTTGTGGAAAAGGAAGAAATTCTTCCTGATGTCCAAGGTACAGGGGTATGCCTTATGTAGATTAGCACTACTGTCCCAAAGCAAGCATAATATTTCTCCTCTGCATCATACAGGGAACCTCCTACTCTCGGATTTATACTGTTGTACCTGGAGAAGCTTCCTGAGACAAGTTGACCTTTCTGTTCAATTCCTAGCACGTTTCTACTTAGGGATCAATTGGTCAAAATTCCTTATAAGTCTTCAAAACTTCTTTTCTTCTCTGTCTAAACATCTTCTTCTAGGTAATCTCAACCTGACCCCAGTTTTAAATACAAGTATATACTGTGACTATACTATATAGTTCTGATTCCTTTTCTGAAATCTATTCCACCTTCTTGAGATGTCCACCTGGATATTTATAAGATATATAATCCTTCACTCTTATTTTCCACATACCCTAAAACTGCTCTGAGCCTTCTCCAAACCAGTAATTGGCAATACCATCAACCTAACTTTTTAAGCCAAAAGCATGAGTCATTCTCAATTTTTCTCTTTCTCTTCCTCTCATCAGAATTCCATCAGCAAGTCTTATCTATGCTATGTCGAAAATATGTTTCAAAGCCATCTATTTCTAAATAATTGAATTACATTATCACTATTTTGCAACTGCTAATTTAGAGATCTGAGTGATGATTATCAACAATTGTTAACATCCCGGAAAGAGACACTCAGATATTGTGTGCCTCCTGATGGAAGGACATTTGGCAAAGAAAAGAAAAAAAAATTAAACCTGAATCCAATTAAACTTTTAGCTCTAACTTCTTACAGAAAACACAGGGGTTAGAGGAACACATAAAATAACACCCTTATGAGGCAATTAGGTCAGTCCAAATTGACATACACTCTTAATGAAGCCACACAAATTCTTTAATGAATAAGTTACAAGGAAAAGAAAATAACAAGAGAGACATAAATGTGACATCAACCAAATGCAATATATGAACATAAGAACCTTGACTCAAATAAATCATTAAAAAGTCATAAGACAAAGAAATTTGAACACTGACAGGATATTTGATAACACTAGGGTAGAGGGGAATAGGGAATGAAGACAGAATAGAACAATTCATAAGTTACTAGCATAAATAAAAGATAAATATTTAAGGTGAGGGGCATTCCAATTACCATGATTTGACCTTTACACATTATATGAATGTATTAAAATATCACATTTACCCTTAAAATATGTACATCTATTATGTATCAATAAAAAATACATACATACATACATAAAATTAGACATATTAGCAGTAAAGTTGTACTTGATAAAAGTTGTTACCGATTAAAATCTAACAGAAGAACTGAAAAAAAGGTAAGGATTATTGTCCATCTTTAGGCATAAATTAGTATAGTATTCAAAATATAAATCCTTGTCTATTAAACATTTACATTGTAATATTTATGGGTGAAATGATATAACATTTGATATTTGCTGCAAAATAATCTGGAAAATTTGGTGAGCTATAAAAGAAACACAACTGGCAACAAGTTGGTAATGGTCAAATGTGAGTGATGGGTGTGTCAGAGTTTGTTTTACGATTTTTTTCTAAATTTGTATACATTTGACATTTTCCTTAATAAAAAGGCCTTTAAGACCATCACTTCTTGCCAGCTCCACTATTGCCACCTCATCAGTGCTGCCATCCTTTCTTACCTGTGAGGCATATGGGAGTGCCTACCTGGGTACTCCCTTTATCCATGGTAGCCTCCTTTAATCCAGCCTCTTCATAGTCAGAGTGATCATTTACAACTCAAATCAGCCAGGTGTGGTGGCTCATGCCTATAATCCCAGCATTTTGGGAGGCCGAGGTGGGTGGATCACCTGACACCAGGATTTCAAGACCAGCCTGGCCAACATGGTGAAACCCTGTCTCTACTAAGAATACAAAAATTAGCCGGGTACGGTGGCACACGCCTGTAATCCCAGCTATCTGGGAGATTAAGGCAGGAGAATCGCTCGAACTCAGGAGGTGGAGGTTGCAGTGAGCCAAGATTGCACCACTGCACTCCAGCCTGGACAACAAAAGAGAAACTCTGTCAAAAACAACAACAGCAATCATATCCCATCTTCTTCACCTTGTCTCCTTTAATGACCTTCCCCAAACTTCTCATTCAACTGAAATAAAATCTAAACCCCAGACCCACAAGGTCCTTTGTAATCTGGACCCTGAACGTCTCTTCAAACTCATCCTACATGTCTCTTCCTGATCCTCTGGTCACCCGGAGGTTCTTTCTGTCTCTCAAACATGCAAGCTATTTCCTTCTCAGGGCCTTTGTCCTGGCAGTTCCCTCTACCTGAAAGACTCTTCCCCGAGCCCTCTGAGGGGCCTGCTTCTTCCTGTTCTGGTTTCAGGGAGGCCTTTCCTGGTACCGCCAAGCAAAAGGGCCATTCTGTCATTGTCCATCACACAAGTCTGTTTCTTTGCTATTATTTTATCACTGATATTTAGGTAGCCAGTTTGCTCATCTATTTTTACCCACTAAAACATAAGCCTTATTTGCACCAAAAAGAGGACCTTTTTCTATGATATCCCCTGTACCTAGAGCTGCCACTCAGCAAATACTATTTGAATAAATCAATGAATTAATTTATACAAGATCTAAGTTTCTGTTTCAGTTCTACATTTGTATGAGTCTTGTTTTAGTTAGCATGTGACCAGGAAGACTATACAGAAGAGTTGAGCTTTCATCTTGTAGGCCTGTGACTTTGGGAATTAGCTTCTCCACACTTCTGCCTATTTCTCTGTAAAAGGAGGCTTCTGCTAGGTTATGAACATTAAATAAAATTTTATCCTTCATCTATCTATATTCCAAGTACCCCTTTCTATTGTCAGTAGTACTTAACACATTTTAAACTACATGTGAATTTATATTTGTTTAAGTTATATACATTATATAATTAATATCTAACTCATCCTTGCTGTGAGAGCAAGGACCATATTTGTTTTCACTTGCGGTTGTATCCTAGTAAGTATCACAGTAATTGGCACATTCTAAGCTCAGTACTCATATATAGAATAAAGGAATAAGTGAGTAAGTGGATACCTATACTATGCCCAATATATAACAATTCCTCAATAAAGGGTACTTTTGTTATAATGGAAATGGTGACAGTTCTCTTACCATTAACCCAAAGGATCTGGTGACTGAGGCCATACAACTAGATCTCTGAAATGATCATGTATCTCAAATGCCCCCGTTGCAGGCAAAGAATTAGATGATAGGTTTCCCACACACCCACTGTAATCTCTGATGCCAACACTCCTGGTTTGACAGCTGAATTCTCATTTCCTTTGTCTCTGAGTCTGCCATGATCATCTAAGTCAGCTGGCCTGTGTGGCTTACTGCTCTCACTTCCTCTTTGCTTACTCATTATTAAACCATTTCCTGACTTCTATGTTTTTACCTCAGCCTGGGAACCTAAAACTGACTTTTCTTTAATTACTACCTGGCTTTCTAGGGCTTAAAATCCTGCCCTAACCTCTAAGTGCATGACAGCTTTCTGACAAGAATAAAATAATGAAATAGAGTGGTAGAAACAAACACAATCCTCTTCTTTTATAGAATAAAATAGTAAGGAATGCTTCCTAGTACCTAACATATTTGGTTGGATCACAATATCACATTGCTGCATTTCATAAAAGCATTCTATTTATACTGCCTATTAAGTGCATTGGCATCAAAATGTACTTTTTATTGTATCTAACTAGATTTGTGTTTAAACTTTTTTTGCCCTCATCCACCTTAGATTGGCCCTTACTAATATCTTTTTTTAAATGAACCAATTTTCTCAAGGTCATTTTGTATTTTGTTTCTGATTTCTAGAATACTGGCACTGTCACTTAGGGTAATATTTTCTCTCAAGTATAATTTCTATTACTTTCATTCATTGAAATTACTATGCGTTTGAGCAGTATGTCTGTCTAAATTTGGAGAAGATCAATTATGTTAAATACTTCAAATATTTGAAAATGGAATTAAAGAATCTTTCAATAACAGTAAAATGTTCTCTCTCTTGAAACATATCTGAATTTGCCTACCATCAGAGACTTAAATGTAGAATAGACAAAACATAAGAAAAATTATTTAAGGAATATTTGTTTATTATCTACAAGGACTAGGTTAACTGATATAGGATATGCTTTTTTAGTTTTACTTTGTGATTTTATAAGTCTTATTTATAGCATCTCTAGGACTTTCTATCTGAATACAATTCATTTAATTGCATCCAAGTTATTCTCCTATTTAACACACAGGAGTTTTCATACTAATGTAGCATACTGATTTAACATTCCTTTTAAATACCATTTCATAATCTTAAGTTTATTTCTGAAAAGTTGATAAAATATCTTAAAGTTGGGTTATGTACATGTCCCACTCAAAATTTATATAGAAGGCACAAGAAATAGCTTCATTCACTGCAGAACAATTTTGACATCCTTGATAAGAAAGCAAGAAGCCAAACTGCATGCTGGGGTAGTCTTTCTTGAAAACAGTCCATGTTTTCACCCAAAGAGTCATCTGCAAAGACGCACAGACAGCTGCAGACCTGTTCTGCCCAGAGAAGAGCCTTCCACAGAATCCTGATGAGGCTGCTGCCTGTAGTCCATGGGGTAATGGCTGACCTCCGACCCTGCCTGACAGCCAGCACTTTTGTGATCTTTCTGTGCAACAAGCCGAATTAGGCTATAATTGCTGCACAGACAATAGGCTGTAATTACACATTCACGTCCCAGAGTCTGGTAGGAGGGAGATGATTGAGGCTGGAAGGGGACAAGGAGAAGTCAAAAAGTCAAAAGACAAACCCACTTTTTGATACTTTTCTCCAAAGTGTGGCTGTACTGTGGACTCCTCAAAGAGGAGAAAGAATCAAACCACACTGGAGAGCAACCACTCTTATTCAAAATACCATAAAGACCTTACTTTCATGGACTTTAGTAGGTATGATACACCAGATAAAAGCAAGGACAACCGTGGATCCCACAACTGTGGTTCTCTGCAGTTCTCTGCAGATGCTGTGTACGGTGACTAATCTATTTTAACTGGAAAGAGAAGGAAAAATGGAGCTATATAGGACTTAGGAGAGACAGGACACGCAGTCATATTTTTCAATATGTTTTACCATATCAACTACTTTAATTCTGGGAGTTATTCATTAGAGTGAGTCAAAGTTATTCTAAAAAAAAATTAAGCCTTATTTTTAAATATGCAAAACATTTACAGTAGCAAATTAAGTACCCTGAACAGCTTAAAAACACCCATAAAAATAGGTCTGCCTTTGCTGCCTTTGAGACCATCTGCAAAATTATTGGCACTTTTCACCCTCCCTATCCAAAGCTGTGGATCTACCAAGTAAGTTATAGTTTTCTCAGGAATGAGATAGCTTGTATTTGTTTCTGACATTTCTTTTCTGACATTTGCTTTTCCAGCATCTTCTTGAATGCCTTTAGAGCTAAACACTGACCTCCTAATGAGGCAGCCCATGCCATCTTGAAATAGTTCTGTTTGTTAAAAATATCTTCCTCAAGTTAAAAGAAAATGTTCTGGTTTAGTTATCATTCATTCACCCTAACCCTATAGTTTGTATACCAGTCCTTGGTCACATTCCACTTGGAAAATCATTTAATATTTAAAGATAGCTATAATACTATCCCACCCTCACCCCAGCAAACATTCTCTGTTTGTTTTCTCTATGACATGACTTCAACTCTTTTAGCAGTCTAATATGAATATATACCCATATGCTTTAAGGCATCTAGAACTTAAAACAATATTCCAGAAGTGATCTGATCAGGGCAAACAGTCTGGCACTGTTTGCACCATTTTTCTATTGTTCTGTTAATAAGCCTGTGATCACAGAGATTCTCTGAGCACCCACACCAAAGTGTTGCCTCTCTTGAAGTTTACTATAAGCCAAAGCCTCAGAGTGTTTTGTCTACATGCTAAACCAAATGTATACCTTCTCTCACCTGTTTTTACTTTGCTTTCTTGGACCCAAGGGCCAGTTCTTACATTTATCTTCATTAAATTTCATATTGTTCACATCAACCTAATAATACCAACTTTCACTATCATCCTAGACCATGATTCTGCCATTCAAAGTATAAGTACCAATCGAACGCTATTAATAGAATAAATTAAGCAAAACTGTCAGTAATACAAATGATCTATACTTTTGTACCAGAGGTTAGATAAAAATTATATGATTATACAATAAGTCATTGGGACTGCCTTCTATATTTCATTCAAGGAAGTAGTTAAATGAACTAATCAGAGCCAAAGTCAACACTAGACATCTGCTAACATGATATTAATCCAGTGTTGGGGCATATGGCTTTGGAGTCAACCATCTTTTCATATACTGGCATCTCCTTTTACTTGCTTAGTGACCTTGAAAACTTTAATCTCTAATCTGCATTTTCTTTGTCTGTAAAATGACAATATATCTCTCATAGATTATATTAAGTGAAATAATGTGTACATTTAATACAATGCTGGCACATAGTAAGTGCTCAATAAAAGGTAGCTACTAGATTATTATTATATAAACATTCCTTGAGTAAAATCATTCAACTCCTTTTAAATATATTTGTTTTATATCTAGTTCGTATTTTTCAATCTCATTCATTAAAATCTCATAAGAAAACTTGTCAAATGCCTTGCTAATGTCCCTAAACATTTGTCATTTATCTGCTATACATTCCTGATCTTTTAGTCAGGTAAGCCCATAAAAGCTGAACAAGAGTGTAGCTTAATGTGACTTCTTCCAAATGTCTTTGGGAATCCATGTGATAGCTTGGTAATTTTGCTTTAAATATGTATAGTCCTTTAAATGCCCACTGAGATGAATATTAAGTTCGTGTTTGAAATAAATATCCTTACAAAAAGTGTAAATTAGTTCAAGTTGTTTTCTAAATATTCATTCCCATATATAGTTCTTTAACCAAAAATCTTCTTAAAACTTATTTTAATGAGATGAAACAAAGAGTATATTCAGCATTTTATAATCATCTACTATACAACTTCTCATAAAATTATTTTCAGAATCCACCACAAAATTATATTTCAATCAGATTTCTTCTTCTACAAACCAGAGTAGGTATCCAACACGGGCAAATATGCTGACTGGAAGAATTAATTCATGGACTGATTTCAGTGAGATTGAGTATTGTGTACAATCTCCACAACTTCTGGCAAATATCTTAATTCATGAATTGATTTCAGTGCAATGAGTTAATCCCTAATGGAGCAAGTCCCAAGACTTGAGAATAATTAATGTTACAAATTTAGGTAAACATAAAAATATATTGTATATACTCATCATCTGCCAACAAACCTCAAAATATCTAAGCAAATTTTAGTGTTATGCACCAAGGAGTGCACTGACAGAAGATCTGGGTTTAGCCACCATCGTTCAATGGATTTTCACCTTGAAGACACATATTTCTCATAAATTAAATGAAATAAAATGTTTGGACAAAATAGAATTGAAAAAAATTCATATTAATGACAAAATTCATAACTATTATGTAATTACTGCCATTTCTTCCAGTTCTAAATTTTTGTCTTTGATTTTGTGACTTCCATGGACAAAATGACTCAGAGCTAATCGAGCACAAGTTAGAAGACATCTTTCACCTTGTCCAAGACTGATATGTCAATGTTTGTGCATCCTTTTCTGCCTACTTATCAAAACATACAAATATATAAAGATAGATGCATAGAGGAAAAGGGAGAATATTGAATTCTTAATCGCAAAGCATTCCTCCATTAATCTCCATTGCTCTTCTCTAGTGATTTTTTTTTTTTACATTTCAACAAGTAAAGTTCAATACTACCTTCCCACCCTGACCTTGTCTACCTCCCACCCCTTCCTTGTGACCACTATTTCCTCCCCAAATTGCAAAAAAAAAAAAAAAAAAAAAAAATCAGGAAAACAGTATAGCATGATTGAATAAAGATGGAGATCAAAGTAAAGCCAGATGAATTGTCATGAGCGTGATTTATTCAACCAGGAAAAATGGTGGTGGGGGCAGTAATGTTACAGAACCTTCAATTCTGGTTGCAACTGACTGAATACTTTATGGAAGATAATAACGTCTCACTCTAGGAGAAAGAAAAGCCGGCTGGGCACAGTGGCTCACACCTGTAATCCCTGCACTTTGGGAGGCCAAGGTAGGTGGATTAAGAGGTCAGGAGTTCAAGAGCAGCCTAACCTAGATGGTGAAACCCCGTCTCTACTAAAAGTACAAAAATTAGCCAGGTGCAGTGGCAGGTGCCTGCAATACCAGCAACTTGGGAGGCTGAGGCAGGAAAATCTCTTGAACCCAGGAGGCAGAGGTTGCAGTGAGCCAAGATCGCACCACTGCACTCTAGCTTGGGTGACAGAGCAAGAGTCCATCTCAAAATAAATAAATAAATAAATAAGTAAAATAAAGAAAAAAGAAAATTACCAACAATAAAATGTCTAGGACCAGATGGATTCATAGCTGAATTCTATCAGACATTCAAAGAAGGATAGGTACCAATCCTATTGACACTATTCCACAATATAGAGAAAGAGGGTATCTTCCCTAAATCATTATATGAAGCCAGTATAACCTTAATATCAAAACTGGGAAAGGACATAACAAAAAAAAAAAGAAAGAAAAAAAAAAAAGAAAACTGCAGACCAATATCCCTTGGGAACATAGATGCAAAACTCCTTGGCAAAATACTAGCTAACAGAATCCAATGGCATATCGAAAAGATAATCCACCATGATCAAGTTAGTTTCATACCAGGGATGCAAGGATGGTTTAATATACACAAGTCAATAAATGTGATACACCACATAAAAAGAATTAAAAACAAAAATCACATGATCATCTCAACAGATGCAGAATAAAATCTAGCATTGTTTTATGATTAAAACCCTCAGCAAAACTGATATACAAGGAACATACCTCAGGCCGGGCGCGGTGGCTCAAGCCTGTAATCCCAGCACTTTGGGAGGCCGAGACGGGCGGATCACAAGGTCAGGAGATCAAGACCATCCTGGCTAACACGGTGAAACCCCGTCTCTACTAAAAAATACAAAAAACTAGCCGGGCGAGGTGGCGGGCGCCTGTAGTCCCAGCTACTCGGGAGGCTGAGGCAGGAGAATGGCGGGAACCCGGGAGGCGGAGCTTGCAGTGAGCTGAGATCCGGCCACAGCACTCCAGCCTGGGCGACAGAGCAAGACTCCGTCTCAAAAAAAAAAAAAAAAAAGGAACATACCTCAATGTAGTAAAAGTCATCTGTAACAAACCCACAGCCAGCATAACACTGAAAAGGGAAAAGGGAAAAGCATTCCCTTTCAGAATTGGAACAAAACAAGGATGCTCACTCTCACCATGTCTGTTCAACATAGTACTGGAAGTCCTTGCCAGAGCCATCAGGCAAGAGAAAGAAATAAAGGGCATCCAAATCAGTAAAGAGGATGTCAAACTCACTGTTTGCATAGGATATGTTTGTATACCTAGAAAACCCTAAAGACTCGTCCAAAAAGCTCCTAGAACTGATAAATGAATTCAACAAAATTTCAGGATGCAAGATAAATGTATACAAATCAGTAGGTCTGCTATACACCAACACAAACCAAGCTGTGAATCAAATCACGAATTCAACTCCTTTTACAATAGCTGCAAAAAATAAAATAAAATACTTAGGAATATACCTAAGCAAGGAGGTGAAAGACCTCTAGAAGGAAAACTACAAAACACTGCTGAAAGAAATCATAGACAACACAAACAAATAGAAAAACATTCCATGCTCACGGATGGGTAGAATCGATACTGTGAAAATGACCATACTGCCAAAAGGAATCTACAAATTCAATGCAATTCACATCAAAATGTCACCATCATTCTTCACAGAACTAAAAAAAAACAATTCTAAAACGTATATGGGACCGAGAAAGAGCCTGCATAGCCAAAGTAAGACTAAGCAAAAAGAACAAATCTGGAGGCATCACATTAACTGGCTTCAAACTATACTGTAAGACCATAGTCACCAAAACAGCATAGTACTGATATAAAAATTGGCACATAGACCAATGGAATATAACAGCGAACCCATAAATAAACTCAAATGTGTACAGTGAACTGATCTTCAACAAAGCAAACAAAAACATAAAAGTGGGGAAAGGATCCCCTACTCAACAAACAATGCTGGGATAATTGGCAAGCCAAGTGCAGGAAAATAAAACTGGATCCTCATCTCTCACCTTATACAAAAATCAACCAAGATGGATCAAGAACTTAAATCTAAGACACGAAACTATAAAAGTTCTAGAAGATAACATTGGAAAAACCCTTCTAGACATTTGGCTTAGGCAAAGACTTCATGAGCAAGAACCCAAAAGCAAATGCAACAAAAACAAAGATAAACAGGTGGGACTTAATTAAACTAAATTAAACTAAAGAGCTTCTGCACAAAAAAAGGAAAAGTCAGCCATTAGAGTAAAAGACAACCCACAGAGTGGGAGAAAGTCTTCATCATCTATGCATCTGACAAAGGACTAATATCTACAAGGAAGTCAAACAAATTAACAAGAAAAAAAAATCCCATCAAAAAGTGGGCTAAGGACATGAATAGACAATTCTCAAAAGAAGATATACAAATGGTCTTCAAACATATGAAAAAATGCTCAACATCACTAATGTTCAGGGAAATGCAAATCAAAACCACAATGTGACACCACCACCTTACTCCTGCAATAATGGCCATAATCAAACAATCAAAAAATAATAAATGCTGGTGTGGATGCGATGGAAAGGAAACACTTCTACACCACTGATGGGAATGTAAACTAGAACTAGTACAACCGCTATGCAACACAGTGTGGAGATTCCTTAAAGATCTAAAAATGGAACTACCATTTGATTCAGCAATCCCACTGCTGGGTTTCTACCTGTAGGAAAAGAAGTCATTATACGAAAAAGATACTTGTACCCACGATTATAGCAGCAAAATTTGAAATTGCAAAAATATGAAACCAGCCCAAATGCCCATCAATCAATGAGTGGATAAAAAAATTGTGGAATATATATATATATATATTCCATATATATATATTCCTATATATATATATATTCCACAATTTTATGGAATTAAATGTGTATATATACAATTTCACTGTGTGTGTATATATATGTGTGTGTGTGTGTTCTCACTCATGAGTAGAAGCTAATTTATGAAGATGTAAAGGTGTGAGAATGATACAATGGACTTTGGGGACTTACGGGTCAAGAAATCCCTTTACTGTTTGATACGGGTTGGCTCTGTGTACCCACCCAAATCTTATCTGCAACTGTACTCTCATAATTTCCACAAGTTGTGGGAGGGACCCTGGGGGAGATAATTGAATCATGGGGGTGATTCCCCCATACTGTTTTCATGGCAGTGAATAAGTCTCAGGAGATCTGATGGTTTTATCAGGAATCTCTGCTTTTGCATCTTCCTCCTTCTGTCTTTGCTTGCTGCCAACTATGTAAGATGGGACTTGCTCCTTCTTGCCTTGCACCATGATTGTGAGGCTTCTTTGTAAGTCCAATTAAACCTCTTTCTTTTGTAAATTGCCCAGTCTTTCTTTATCTACAGCTTGAAAACGAACTAATACACTGTTCCTCTATACTTTTACTTACAGTTTGTTTCCAATTGTTTGTTATAAATCATACTGTGGTGAACATATTGAGACACAATTTGTTCTCATTATTTCCTAATGATATATTCTCAAAAGTGGAATTGCTGGGCCACAGTTATATGTTAAGCAGCATAGTAAGGTTAACAGACAATGTAATTAAAACTCCAGATATGGGAGTTCAAATTCCAGCACTTTTTTCTAAATTACTTTGTAACATTGGTCAAATGAGTTCATTGATCTGGTCTTCAGTTTCCTCACCTACAATATAAGAAGGTTAGACTAAATTATTCGTATTTTAGGGTGCCTACCTTTGTTATCTATGAGTGCATAACAAATTATCCACAAAACTGTGGCTAAACCAACAATTATTCTGTTATTTTCGATGATTCTGTGGGTTGACTGTGTCTCAGCTGTATCATCTTCTGCTGGTCTTGCTCATAAATCCTTACACAACTGCAGTCAGATGGGAGCTCCATATTCAATATCCAAGATGGAATGTCCAAGATGGATACACTCATGTAGCTAGCACCTTAGCAGGGATAGCTGGGATCAGCTGGGATCCTAGGAAAACTGGGCTTCCTTCTCTCTCCCTGTAGCCTCGGGGTGTCCCGTCTTCATATGACCTCTCTATAGAGTATTTTCATGTTGTCTCTCCATGTGGTCTCTCCTTCAGGGCAACAGAACTTCTTATGTGGAAACTCTGGCTCTCAGAAATTCAAATATATCATCACTTCTACCACCTTCTCTTGCAACAGCAAGTCACAGGATCAGCTCAGCTTCAAAATGAGAGGGACAATGCGAAGGCATGGATACTAGAGGCCATCTTTGGCAAACAGCTATCACATAGTACCTGACTGCAATAGGGTCCTTAGAGCTCTAGGACTTTAATTATGTGAAAATTTGCAATCCGTATGTGGCAAGTGCTATGACAGTCTGCGTATCACATTAGGGACAATGTAGTGAATCTCTCTTATCAAGGATGTTTATTTTACTAGAACACTCAATTTATCAACCCTTCCAGGAAAGAAGTGAAAGTATTCACAGAAAGAATACCGGAAGCATTCTTTTACTTTTGGGAAAAAAAATAGAGAAGATTTACTCTACTTGTATTAAAATAATTGCACTATCCTCTTTGTGCTGACAATCTCTACATTTACATGTTAGCTATCTGCTGCACAGAAGATATACATCAATTGAAACTTCCCACACCCTACCCCAAGAAGAGTACCTGGTGGAAGATCCAACAGAGTCTGGGAGTAATGGAGTTTTCTCGCATGGAGTTCAGAAGACAGTAATTCTGACTGGGTTTTACTGACACTCCATATGACTGGGGAAACCAAAAAGAGATTAACCAGAAATGAGCCTTCAGAGCAATGAAAAATGAATCTCTTTTGCCCATCCTCACCTAATAAAATATTCTGTTCCTTTCAACAGATTAATTTTATTATGCAATAGCTGGGTATATACACTAAGCCCTAGAACTAAAACTTCCAGGCTGTGATAAAACCAAATAACCATTGTTACAGACGACAAAGCCAGACTCAATAATATTTTATTAATCCTCAATGCCAAATTATAAATGCTTGAGAAAAATATCCTTTTTCTCTCATACTATGGGAAAATGTCAGCTTTTCATTAAGTCTATCTCTTAACACTTAAACATTTGCTCTTTTTGCTGCCTAGCAGTGAGAACTGAAGCTTCAAGAGTGTTTTATTTATTTATATGGCATTTGCCTTGATGTTGCCCAAGTAATAATACATAGTAACAGAGACAGATGAGAGTTCTGTATCATCCTTTCCCGCAGGGCAAACCAGGCACAAATAGACCTCTAATGAAAAAATCCACAGAGCAGAACAATAAGTAACATGGAATAAAATGAGAAAAAACTTTCTAAACGCAGGCTTTGAAAATTACAGAACAGAAAAATCTCCTACTCAAAGTGGAGTAAGGCCTCTTCAGCTTTCACATTATACAGTGGGTTTTAGTTTCATTACTTGAATGAAG
The DNA here is from genome assembly GCF_008728515.1 of Papio anubis. Classification (NCBI taxonomy): domain Eukaryota; kingdom Metazoa; phylum Chordata; class Mammalia; order Primates; family Cercopithecidae; genus Papio; species Papio anubis. The sequence continues at coordinate 56,431,126 of NC_044990.1, read as the reverse complement.
CACTTTAGCATTAACCAGGTTACCTCTAAATCTAATGTAACCTTTTTTGGCTTCAAGGAATAGCAATGACTTCAATGGTGCTTTACTCATAAAATGGTACTGATTCCTAAGTAGCAGCTGAAATAGAGTTTTTTGGTATACATTTAGAGGGTACAAATGCCGTTTTGATTCATGAGTATATTGCACAGTAATGAAGTCTGGACTTTTAGTGTAACCATCATCCAAGGAGTGTGTGTTGTAATTTCTCATCCTTCACCCCCCTTTCTCATCCTTCACCCCCCAACACACACACAATTCCAAGTCTCCAATGTCCATTTTTACACACCCTGTATCCATGTGTACATATGACTTAGTTCCCATGCATAACTGAGAACATGTGGAATTTGACTTTTTGTTTCTGAGTTGAGATATAGAGATTTAAACAAAATATAAATATGATTACCCCAGATGTGCTTATTTCCTGCAAAGCAACTACCGATTTATTCAACAAATACCCTGTGATTGCCAACTACATGCCAGACACCATGTTAGATCCTAGGAATACATGAGAGAATAAGATATTGCTTTTGTCCTCAGGAAATGTTAGTCCAAAAGAAGCAATAGACCACTAAGCAGGCTGGGGCCCAGGGAAGTGATATCCAGTCAGTCTAGAGCTTCAGGGAAGGAGACCCAGAACTAATAGGTTCTGAGAAAGGAAAGATTCAGGAAAATTGGTCAAGGAAAGAGGAATGAGGTGAGTGAGCTGTAGGTAGCTGTAGGGGTACTGGCCCTCAGGGAGGAAGTTTCAAGCAAAGGAACATGAAGTGTAAAGGTGCTACGAGCCAAAGATGGCTCTGGGTGACCTCTAGACTTCTTAGATTCAGAAGCTAACACCTACCAGTGTGTACTTCAAAATATTCTATTCTATTTTATGTCTGAGAACAGAAATCACACATCCGTAAGGAGCCCTAAACATGGGTACATACCCATTGTTGTTTTTATCCTTATGTAAGTAAATCATGTTTCACCAGCTTGTCTCCTCACTGGCTACTAAAGGACCCTTTGTCTTCCACAAAATCCACTCCCTTGACCTTGTGCCATTATTTCTGTAGATCACCAGAGGGAATTAAAACTGTCCTCATATATTACTGCTTTCCAACCAGGGATGTTTTGCTTCCCAGGGGACATTGGGCTATGTTGATGAGAAAACATGTTTGGGTAGAAGCCAGGGATGCTGCTAAATATCCTTTAGTATGTAAGACAACTACTACCTCAAAGAAGTATCTGGCCCAAAACATCAACAGTCAAGTGCTGTGGGCCATCACAGGTACTTCTGGAATATTGGGCAAGTCTAAACGCAGGACCTCTTACCTGGTATTCCATCCATGCGGCTATTTGGAGCTATTCCCCAGACCCTGGGGCTACAGGCCTCCTGTCGTCTGCTCTTGAGTGCGTGTCACTGGTGGCTTATGCCACGTTGGGTTTCATACCTCTGATGCCTCCACATGTCCTTAGCCTTTGCCTCTAGAGGAGCTGCTTGCCCAGTATCTGCAGTTCCCACAGGTAATATGGTTTAAGTGGGCTTCATTAAGACATAAAATAATAATTAGGCTTTCCAGGGCATGTATTCCTTGCCGTATTTTGTCAAAATGCTTTAAAGGTACAATTTCCTTTCTTCCTAGAGCAAAACAATACTTTTTATTTATTTTACAAACAAAGCTATCAACACTGATAGAAGTTAGGTAGTTTTCCCATCTTATACTGCTAATTTGAAAAACCCGAGCTTTAGATTACAACCAGCTCTGTTTGACTCTTAAACTGTGTTCTCAATCAGTTCACTAAACTGCATGAATTCCAGAGAGGTGTCCATCCTCCATGATTGGTTTTGGCTTAGCCAAAGTCCATAAACAGACTCTTCTCACATTCCCTAACCCTCATTCTAAAAGAGACCCAGCTTAACTAAATGCTAGCAAATAATATAGTTTGTGGAAAATTGAAAATTTTTTCTCTGTGATATATTTTTAATTTCCTTTAAACTATATTTGCTCTTTTGCAAGGCCCATTTTAAAGCAAATTTCGGTCCTTCTTAACTGCACTGATCTGTCCAGTAAACAAATAATCTCTGTAATCTCTTTTATTGTCCTAAGCAATTTAGCTTCAACTCTCAGCTTTGTTCTATTGTCCTGAGCAATTTGGCTTTGACTTTCAGCTTGCAAACCTCAAGTGAAAAAAATAAAATAAAGTAAGATGTTCTTTTCTACCTTAAAAGGCATGCCATCCATTGTTTCTTAAGACTGGCTGTTGGGGGTTTCTGTCTCAGACCTCATCAAAGTCTTCATTCAAAAAAATTTTTTTTCTTTATAGTATTTAGGGAATAGGGGAATGGAAGAAGATTTCATTGCTAATTTTTAAAAAATTCTTTTTATAATTTTTTCACACATAATTTATCCAACCTCTAAATTAGCTTTTAAGATTTGCTCCACTGAGCATAAGTTCCTTAAGGAATAATGGTAATCATATAAGCCACTACTCATGATGTTCCAGGCATCGAGTTAATTCATTTATGTAAGACAAAGGTCAGCGAACAACAGACCACAGGCCACATGTGATTCATTGCCTGTTTATGTATGGCCCACAAGCCAAGGATGACTTTTACATTTTTAAATAGATAATACTTTAAACTAAAAGTGTTTAAAAACAAATGAAAGTTTAGAAAGCATATTCTGAAAAGGATCAGCTATTATGATGATATAAAGATATGTGCCATGCACTGTAATTTTCTATTTTTATAAATTTTAAAACAAGTTATATCTTGATGTGAGCTTGGTAAAGATCTCTCCTCCTCTCCACACTTTTTTTTTTCCCCAAATAGCTATGAATTCCAACTTCTTTTTATGTAAGTACAATTTAAAATGTCAAGCCATGTAACATAATTAATAAAATTGACTTTCTTTGTATTGTCTAGACATTTGTTTAGAGACAAAGAGTAAAGCAAGATAATTGAGTTGAGTTGCTACTACATAGCCAAGAAAAGTGTGAATGTGCTGCAGTGATGGGATGGTCCCAAGGGCAACACACTCAGCCAGACTGAAAAAAAAAAACAGGAAAGGAAAAGAATGAAGACAAGACATTTTTTTGTCCTACTGAGTCTCTGTATGTTCTTTCTGGCTGTCTGTACCCCTTCTCAATGGCATATTAGCTAGATCTTTTCCTTAATGCTTCAGTTCCGTTTCTCTGCCTATGTAAAGTTTCTCTCTCACACACATTTTGGGACCTCAAGGTCTTCTACTCTGACTAACAAAATTTTGAAAATGTAATTAGCATAGGCCATTCTTGGAAATGTAACCCTATCTAAAGGAACCCATCTCTTATGGTGGAAATCTAGTACATGGCAGGCAATGAGAAAGCTTTTCCTAGGAAAGGGGTGCTGCTCAGATCACCCTGAGGGCTTCATTGGTCCTCTGTGCTGGTGAAGATGGAACTGACTACATCACATGGGTTACTCAGACTATAAAACAATAGGAGACGGGAGAAAAGGAGAGGAAGAGAAATCTCCTTTTTGCTTACTACCTATAAAACATTCCTTTTGCCTCTAGTGGGAGGTGTGTGAAAACAGGATGTACTTGGTATATGCAATAATTGGGGATTGGCCGGAGTGGGAGAGGTTCCAACTATTATATGGCATATATTAAGTTTATTTTATTGTGAATAATTTTGCTTGTGAGGCACTAAAAAAGGGAGAGAGAAAATCACATCTATTATCTATTTTCAGTTATAGTATCTTAATAATGGTCATGTAATTGGTAACTTAGCAATATATTACAGTATTATCTTTAATTTGCCTTTCTAATTTATTTAATATGACCAGATTTAAAAAAAACAAAAAACAAAATCCACAACCCCACACATGCTCTTTCAAGGGTTCTGCTTATGGAAAAATACAGAACCCTAATATATTTGTAGAACTTTCTAATACCCTGCCTCATCTATGTTAAATACAGATTTTTTTTAAAAAAGAATATAAATCTGAAAGTGTGCTTATGACTAGTAATGTTTTGGGATAAAAAATTTATTTAAAAGTCATTAAACTTTAAATGCTTTGTTCTTGTAAACTCTTTATGTACTCAACATTTTCTCTTGGAAAGAAATGTGTGAAATAAGGACAGTATTCTTTTTAAAAACTGCTGACATGAACTGTGGCATGAAATACATGCCTTCAGACAGCTCACTGCTTTAACTCTTCAGAGAAAATTTAAGCTTTCACATAATTTCCATTTAATGTCACATTAATTGCATTTCCTTAAGTTATAAAAATATGTGGGATGCTGTAAAATATATCACAATGCTCAATATGGCTCTGGGACATTGCTTTAAGCCAGAGAAGCAACCCAGGGTGAAGGTACAGGACTGGCAACAGCTAGCTATAGTTGAGGGATCCAATCTTCAAGAAGCCAGTACCAGGAAACCAATCATCAGCCATAGCGAGGTATTTACAAATGAGAGTCCCAGCCTCTGCGGTGGGATTTAGGCATGAACCTCTAGGACATTTTAGGTGGAGTGAGCCTGACAACGGCAGGGGTGATCCTATAGGGAGAGAGAGACAATAAGACTCTGTAAATTACTAACAAGTCTGAAGTCTAATTTCCATAAACAGAAATGAACTTTCCCAGAATAAGGCTAAAACCTAGTTTCCAGTGCTAGGTCAAACACTGATGTTGGATTACAACACCAGTGCCTGAGTTCCACAAGTATAGATCACACTCTGAAATTCTTTCTCAACAAGGCTAAGATAAGTCTTAGAAGCTTGGATGGAGTTGAGGCTGCAAGGGATGATTAGGTAGCCCCAGCTGTGGTAAAAGGCAGATGTAATGTTCAAAGCTGGACAGTCTCTGGCAGCAGAAAATCAAATACACATGAAATTATATTTCTTACTGGAGAATGGAAAAGATGGTATTGCATGGGAAGCTTTTAAGGATGGGTGGAATTGAGATAAACAAAGAAAAGTGGGAAAGGGCATTCCAGGTGGAATGACTAACATAAGCAATGGGATAAGGAGTCGCTGTTGAGAAATGACAAATTTTATTATGTGGTTGAGCAAAGGGTGATCAGAAATAGGATGGGCCCCGGTGGTGGTAAGTGAGGTTTTCAGGAGGTTGCATTTGAGGAATGACAGGTAAATAAGGGGTGAAAGGAGGAATACATGAAAGCAGAATGGGCCCAAATAATGACATGCTTTGAGTGCCAGCTTGAGGAACTTAGGGTTTATCTAAAGGCACCAGTTGGCATTCAACATTTGGGGAGGGAATTAATTGAACTTAACTCTCTTTTTGGAGGGTAACTTTGGAGACAGTGTGATGAATTTGCATTCTAGTGGTAGCAAAACATAAGTCTCAAACTAGGAGAGAGCAATAGCAGTACCATAAATCATTTGAAGAAATGTAACTTCAGTATAAAAAATGCATAATTAAGATAACTCAAAACAGTTAAAATTCAAGAAGAAAAACATCTGTTCCCAAATTCTATCACTTGATAAGATGTTCCAGAATTTCCCAGATGCTGGAACCTACCACCAAGATTCTGATTAGTAACTCCTGGAAGGGAGTTGGGAATCCCCATTTTGAACAACGATTTAGGAACAACAGTTGCATACAATGCTTAGTGTCCAACATGTCAAGTGGATAGAAAAGACATAGGGGGCAATTTATTGACCTGGAAAAGTTTACATTGTTGTGTTCTATTTGTGATCATTCTTAAAATGTGTACTATTTACATACTTTTTTCTACATATTTTAAGTTTCAATTAAAGTTATTAAAATACTTAAATTGAATAGAGTGCTTAAATAACCAAATAAGAATTTAAATTCGTATTTATTTTAGTTTTTATGTTCTAATTTAATATTTAATTCTGTTAATCAATAGAAACATACTGTGATGGCTAGTTTTCTGCATCAACTTCACTGTGCTAAGAGATGCCCAGATAGCTGGCAAAACATTATTTCCTGCTGTATCTGTGAGGGTAATCACAATATGGGCAGGCATCACCAAATCTTTTGAGGGGCTGAGTAGAACAAAAAGTGGAGAAAGGGCAAATTTACTCTCTGTCTGAGCTGAGACATTTATCTTCTCCTGGTTCTTGGACTTAGTACAGGTTTACACAACCACTGCCTCCCTTCTCCTCACCCTCCATTCTCAGACCTTCAGAATATGACTGAATCACATGCCTGGCTTTCCTGGTTCTACCGCTTGCAGACAGCAGTCTGTGGGACCTCCAAGCTTTCATAACCACAATACTCAATTCTTACAATAAGTAACCTCTTCTACATATATTTATATGTATTCTAATGATTCTGTTTTTCTTGAGAACTCTGACTACTAGACATATCTATGTGGAAATTTGGATCTTACAAATATTTAGAAATTCACCATTTTTTGTGCCATTTGAATATTGTCAAACATTATATTTATTAAGTTCACAATAAACCTACCAAGAAACTGCTTCTTTTCAAATTTTTTTAATATTACTTTAAGTTCGGGATACAGGTGGAGAAGGTGCAGGTTTGCTACATAGGTACACATGTGCCATGGTGGTTGCTGCACCTATCAACACATCATCTAGATTTTAAGCCGCTCATGCATTAGGTATTTGTCCTAATGCTCTCTCTCCCCTTGCCCCCTAACCGTTTACAGACCCCAGTGTGTGATGTTCCCCTCCCTGTGTCCATATGTTCTCATTGTTCACCTCCCACTTATGAGCAAGGACATGTGGTGTTTGGTTTTCTGCTCCTGGGTTAGTTTGCTGAGAATGATGGTTTCCAGCTTCATCCATGTCCCTGCAAAAGACATGAACTCATTCCTTTTTATGGCTACATAGTATTCCATGGTGTATATGTTCCACATTTTCTTTATCTAGTCTATTATTGATGGGCATGTGGGTTGGTTGCATGTCTTTGCTATTGTGAATAGTGCTGCAGTAAAGATGTGTGTGCATGTCTTTATAGTAGAATGATTTATAATCCTTGTTTTTAAGATAACTAGTTAATGTATATTCTAAGTGTAAGGTGATGGTAATTCTTCAAAAGAAGAATTGATAAGATTTGGTGACAAATCGTAGTACAAATTACGGAGAAGAGAACAAAAAGATTTCTTGGCAGGTACATAAACATGCTGTCTATTTTAAATATATTTAAAGTATTGATCCTAGTCTCACGTGTAATAAGAGATGCCTCACAAATATCTGTTGAGCTGAAATGTCCATTAAGAAATTGTAGGACCGGCCGGGCGCGGTGGCTCAAGCCTGTAATCCCAGCACTTTGGGAGGCCAAGATGGGCGGATCACAAGGTCAGGAGATCGAGACGATCCTGGCTAACACGGTGAAACCCCGTCTCTACTAAAAAATACAAAAAAACTAGCTGGGCGCGGTGTCGGGCACCTGTAGTCCCAGCTACTCGGGAGGCTGAGGCAGGAGAATGGCGTGAACCCGGGAGGCGGAGCTTGTAGTGAGCTGAGATCGCGCCACTGCACTCCAGCCTGGGCGACAGAGCGAGACTCCGTCTCAAAAAAAAAAACAAAACAAAAAAAAACTCCTTTGTGGCCAGGCATGGTGGTTCACACCTGTAATCCCAGCACTTTGGGAGACCAAGGTGGGTGGGTCACCTGAGGTCAGGAGTTCAAGACCAACCTGGCCACCATGGTGAAACCCCATCTCTACCCAGAATACAAAATTAGCCAGGCATGGTGGCAGGTGCCTGTAATTCCAGCTACTCGGGAAGCTAAGGCAGGAGAATCACTTGAACCCAGGAGGCAGAGGTTGCAGTGAGCCAAGATTGCACCACTGCACTCCAGCCTGGGTGACAGAGCCAGATCCCATCTCAAAAAACAAAACAAAACAAAACAAAACCCATAAAACTGTGTGTTCAAGAGACCCCTATTAAAATGCAGAGCATCTAGTGAGCTAACAGGGGCTTAAACAGTACTAGCCAACATCTCAGAGAGACTTTGCTTTTTACTGAAATAGGCCACCTAACAATGTCAAGGCAGCGAAAGAAGCTTCTTGGCAGTGTGTGAATGATGAAAGGAAGCTGCATTTGAATTGGTGAACTCAGTAAAACAAATGACCCTCCCCAATATGTGCAGACATCACCAAATCTTTTGAGGGGCTGAGTAGAACAAAAAGTGGAGAAAGGGCAAATTTACTCTCTGTCTGAGCTGAGACATTTATCTTCTGCTGCTCTACGACAGCAGCACTCCTGGTTCTTGGACTTAGTACAGGTTTACACAACCACTGCCTCCCTTCTCCTCACCCTCCATTCTCAGACCTTCAGAATATGACTGAATCACATGCCTGGCTTTCCTGGTTCTACCGCTTGCAGACAGCAGTCTGTGGGACCTCCAAGCTTTCATAACCACAATACTCAATTCTTACAATAAGCCATCCCTTCTACATATATTTATATGTATTCTAATGATTCTGTTTTTCTTGAGAACTCTAATAGACATATCTATGTGGAAATTTGGATCTTACAAATATTTAGAAATTCACCATTTTTTGTGCCATTTGAATATTGCCAAACATTATATTTATTAAGTTCACAATAAAACCATCAAGAAACTGCTTCTTTTAAAAATTTTTTGTATTACTTTAAGTTCGGGATACAGGTGGAGAAAGTGCAGGTTTGTTACATAGGTACACATGTGCCATGGTGGTTGCTGCACCTATCAACACATCATCTAGATTTTAAACCCCACATGTATCAGGTATTTGTCCTAATGCTCTCCCTCCCCTTGTCCTCCACCCCCTAACAGGCCCTGGTGTGTGATGTTCCCCTCCCTATGTCTATGTGTTCTCATTGTTCAACTCCCATTTATGAGTGAGAACATGCAGCTTTTGGTTTTCTGTTGCTGTGTTAGTTTGCTGAGAATGTTGATTTCCAGCTTCATCCATGTCCCTGCAAAGGACATGAACTCATTACTTTTTATGGCTACATAGTATTCCATGGTGTATATGTTCCACATTTTCTTTATCCAGACTACCATTGATGGGCATTAGGGTTGGTTCCAAGTCTTTGCTATTGTAAATAGTACTGCAGTAAACATATGTGTGCATGTGTCTTTATAATAGAATGGTTTATAATCCTTTGGGTATATACTCAGTAATGGGATTGCTGTGTCAAATGGTATTTCTGGTTCTAGATCCTTGAGGAATTGCCACACTGTCTTCTACAATGGTTGAATTAATTTGCACTCCCAACAACAATGTAAAAGTATTCCTCTTTCTCCACATCCTTGCCAGCATCTGTTGTTTCCTGACTTTATAATGATCACCATTCTAACTGGCGTGAGATGGTATCTCCTTGTGGTTTTGATTTGCATTTCTCTAATGACCAGTGATGATGAGCTTTTTTTAGTATGTTTGTTGGCCACATAAATATGTTGTTTGAGAAGTGTCTGTTCATATATTTCACCCACTTTTTGATGGGGTTGTTTTTTTCTTGTAAATTTGCTTAAGTTCCTTGTAGATTCTGCATACTAGCCCTTTGTCAGATGAGTAGATTGCAAAATTTTTTCTCCCATTCTGTAGGTTGCCTGTTCTCTCTGATGATAGTTTATTTTGCTGTGCAGAAGTCTTTAGTTTAATTAGATCCCATTTGTCAATTTTGGCTTTTGTTGCCATTGCTTTTGGTGTTTTAGTCATGAAGTCTTTGCCCATGCCTGTGTCTTGAATGGTATTGCCTAGGTTTTCTCCTAGCATTGTTATGGTTTTAGGTTTTATGTTTAAGTCTTTAATCTATCTTGAGTTAATTTTTGTACAAGGTGTAGGGAAGGGGGCCAGTTTCTGTTTTCTGCATATGGCTAGCCAGTTTTCCCAGCACCATTTATTAAATAGAGAATCCTTTCCCCATTGCTTGTTTTTGTCAGGTTTGTCAAAGATCAGATGGTTGTAGATGTGTGGTGTTATTTCTGAGGCCTCTGTCTGTTCCATTGGTCTATATCTCTGTTTTGGTACCAGTACCATGCTGTTTTGGTTACTGTAGCCTTGTAGTATAGTTTGAAGTCAGGTAGCAGGATGACTTCAGCTTCATTCTTTTTGCTTAAGATTGTATTGGCTATATGGGCTCTTTTTTTGGTTCCATATGAAATTGAAAGTAGCTTTTTCTAATTCTGTGAAGAAAGTCGATGGTAGCTTGATGTGAATAGCATTGAATCTATGAATTAATTTGGGCAGTATGGCCATTTTCACAATATTGCTTCTTTCTATCCATGAGCCTGGAATGTTTTGCCATTTTTTTGTGTGTCCTCTCTTATTCCCTTGAGCAGTGGTTTGTAGTTCTCCTTAAACAGGTCCTTCACATCCCATGTAAGTTGTATTCCTAGGTATTTTATTCTTTTTGTAGCAATTGTGAATGGGAGTTCATTCATGATTTGGATCTCTGCTTGTCTATTGTTGGTGTATAGGAATGCTTGTGATTTTTGCACATTGATTTTGTATCCTGAGACTCCGCTGAAGTTGCTTATCAGCTTAAGGATTTTGGGGCTTAGATAATGGGGTTTTCTAAATATACAATTATATCATCTGCAAACAGAGACAATTTGACTTCCTCTCTTCCTATTTGAATACTCTTTATTTCTTCTTCTTGCCTTATTGCCCTGGCCAGAATTTCCAGTACAATGTTGAATAGGAGTGGTGAGAAAGGGCATCCTTGTCTTGTGCCGGTTTTCAAAGGGAATGCTTCCAGCTTTTGCCCATTTAGTGATATTGGCTATGGGTTTGTCATAAATAGCTCTTATTATTTTGAGATATGTTCCATCAATACTTAGTTTATTGAGAGTTTTTAGCATGAAGGGGTGTTGACTTTTTCTGCATCTACTGAGATAATCATGTAGTTTTTGTCATTGGTTCTGTTTATGTGGTGGATTACATTTATTGATTTGTGTATGTTGAACCAGACTTGCATTCCAGGAATGAATCTGACTTAATCATGGTGGATAAACTTTTTGATGTGCTGCTGGATTCAGTTTGCCAGTAGTTTATTGCAGATGTTCACATTGATGTTCATCAGGGATACTGGGCTGAAATTTGCTTTTTCTGTTGTGTCTCTGCCAGGTTTTGGAATCAGGGTGATGCTGGCCTCATAAAATGAGTTAGGGAGGAGTCTCTCTTTTTCTATTGTTTGGAATAGTTTCATAAGGAATGGTAGCAGTTCTTCGTTGTTCGGCTGTGAATTGTCTGGTCCTGGGCATTTTTTGGTTGGTGGGCTATTGATTACTGCCTCAATTTCAGACCTTGTTATTGGTCTATTCAGGTATTTGACTTCATACTGGTTTAGTCTTGGAAGGGTGTATGTGTCCAGGAATGTATCCATTTCTTCTAGATTTTCCAGTTGATTTGTATAGAGGTGTTTATATTATTCTTTGATGGCAATTTGTGTTTCTGTGGGATCAGTGGTAATCTCCCTTTATCATTTTTTATTGTGTCGTTTTGATTCTTCTCTCTTTTCTTCTTTATTAGTCTGGTTAGTAGTCTACCTATTTTGTTAATCTTTTCAAAAACCCAGCTCCTGAATTCATTGAACTTTTGAAGGGTTTTTCGTGTCTCTATCTCCTTCAGTTCTGCTCTGGTCTTAGTTATTTCTTGTCTTCTGCTAGCTTTTGAATTTGTTTGCTCTTGCTTCTCAATTTCTTTTAATTGTGGTGTTAGGGTGTTCATTTCAGATCTTTCCCACTTTGTGATGTGAACATCTAGTGATATAAATTTCCCTATTAACATTGCTTTAGTTGTGTCCCAGAGATTCTGGTACATTTTCTCTTTGTTCTCATTGGTTTTCAAAGAACTTATTTCTTTCTGCCTTATTTCGTTATTTACCCAGTAGTCATTCAGGAGCAGGTTGTTCAGTTTCCATGTATCTGTGCAGTTTTGAGTGAGTTTCTTAATCCTGAGTTCTAATCTTATTACACTGTGGTCTGAGAGACTGTTTGTTATGATTTCCATTCTTTTGCATTTGCTGGGAAGTGTTTTACTTCAAATTATGTGGTCAATTTTAGAATAAGTGCTACGTGGCACTGAAAAGAATGTATGTTCTGTTATTTTGTGGTGGAGAGTTCTGTAGATGTCTATCAGGTCTGCTTGGTCCAGAGCTGAGTTGAAATTCTGAATGTCCTTGTTAATTCTCTGTTCCCTTGATCTAATATTGACAGTGGGGTGTTAAAGTCTCCCACTATTATTGTGTGGGAGTCGAAGTCTCTTTGTATGTCTCTAAGAACTTGTTTTATGAATCTGAGTGCTCCTGTATTGATTGCATATATATGTAGGATAGTTAGCTCTTCTTGTGGCATTGATCCTTTTACCATTATGTAATCTACTTTGTCTTTTTTGATCTTTGTTGGTTTAAAGTCTGTTTTATCAAAGACTAGGATTGCCATCCCTTTTCTTTTCTTTCCATTTGCTTGTTAAATATTCCTCCATCCCTTTATTTTGAGCCTTTGTGTGTCTTTGCACGTGATATGGGTCTCCTGAAGACAGTACACTGATGGGTCTTGACTCTTTATCCAATTTACCAGTCTGTATCTTTTAATTGGGGCATTTAGCCTGTTTACATTTAAGGTTAATATCGTTATGTATGAATTTGATCCAGTCATCATGATGCTAGCTGGTTATTTTGCACATTGGTTGATGCAGTGAGAAACTGCTACTTTAATATCACAAACAAGAAAATATGATGTCTTCTTTCACCACAATGCAAAATAAAACTAAAAACTAATTACATGTATAATTTTATATATTTTCATGATTAAAACTGAAGAAGTTAATAAGTTTTAATGCAAGAAGTCAAAAAACAAAACAAAAGGGATAGTAAGGCAAAGTAGGAGAAGATAATTATCAATGAGTTTGGAAACAGGAAGAAAAGAAGATTTATGTGAATAAAATAGTGTTTTTTGTCTTTGTAGTTATCTATTACTCCAGTATACAAAAATGGCTTGACAGAGTTTAATCAAATTAAAAAGTGTGTATTACATGGCACTCACAAAATTAAATGTATAGGTGTCATATTAAGCATGTCATGAGTTAGGCATTCATTCCCCAGAGCACTTGTAATACAGGAAGGTAAAAGAGGCCCACACAATTGCAGATTGGGAAAGATATGCCACGAAAATTAATTTGCATTGGGAAGAGACAGCAAATAATGGATCACATACAAGTCATCGAATAGAAATCATATTAACTCATGATATTTTACTTGACAATGAGCTGCTTCTCAAATAGGTGATGTAAGTTATATGCTTTAGGTGACAAGTAGCTAGAATTTATGCTTGTTAATGGTTTTCCTAAGCAGTTAAGTAATTCTCATACAACATAACCCCAATTTTTAGGAAAAACAATCAAATCTGCACGTGCACAGAGCAATATATATATGTTTATATAAATATATTGTTCTATATATATAACAAGTATTCTATACTGCCTTATTATGTATATGTTTATATATAATTATATAGGACATCAGCACTCCTGGTTCTTGGCCTTAGTAATATATAAAATATGTATACAATAACGTTTTATATATGTAAGATATATATATGTAAGCACATATATAAAATATAGATATAAATTAATATTATAAAAGTATAAAATAATTGTGAACATATATAAAATAATGTATAAACATATACATAATAAAGTATTTGTATCAAATATATGAAAACCTTTAACATGTCAATGAGAAGAAACAACACAATAAACAATCATCAAAATTTGAAAGAAGGCATACACAAAACAGATGAGCACATAAAAAGATGTTCTAGTATCATTAGTCATTTTACAAATGCCCATTAAAGCCGCAGTAAGATACCACTCCATAACCACTAGAATGGCTAAAATTAAAAAGATCATGAATAACAAGATTTGGTGAGGATATAAAACATGAGGAAGTCTCACACACTGTTGGTTGGAACAGTCTGGACGTTTCTTATGGAGTTAAAGATACACTTAAAACACTGAGGAATCATCCTGCCTGGGTACACAAGAAAAATGTAAAGATACGGCCACAAAATAACTTGTACCTGAATGTTCATAATATATTTATTAGCCAAAAACTAGAGGCAAGTTGATCTTTCTTCAAATAACTAATAGATAAACAACAAGGATGAATTTCCAAAATATTATACTAAGTGAAAAAGCCCAGACATAAAAGACTACAGGATGAATTCATTTATCTGAAATTGAAGCCAAGAAGTGCTCTACTGACTGAATGCATGTCAGGGCTTTCCAGAGGCTGGAGAGGTCTAAAAGGAATTGACTGCAGAGGAATACAAGGACGCTTTTTTGTGGCGATAGAAATGCTCTAATCTGGATGATGGTGGTAGTTACATGACAAGCACATTTGTCAAAACCCCTCAAATTTACACTTAAAGTAGATAACATTTCTTCCATATACATTATTCCACAATTAAACTGCTTATTTTAAAGTCTGCTTAAACAGATAATCTCCATAACAATGGATATTTCCTAAATGCCAAATAGCTAAATGAATTATGATTTATCTTTTGGTCACTGAAATTTTATCATCCCAAACTGATAATTCTTTTTGAAGACTTTTAATTGGAAAGGTTAAACAAACAAAATAATTCTCATAAAACATAATCTCAATTTTAAAGAGAAACAATCAAATCTGTACATGCACATATTTAGAAGAAAATATGAAAGGAGCATTAACAGTTATTTCTCAATGTGATAATATTAGTGATTATTTTATTTTCTTCATTTGCTTTCCAATGTCTTTCTAATTTTACATAATATACTTGTATTACTATTTTAAACAAAAATAAATGAACAAAATTTAAAAAAAAATTTTAAGAAACTCTAGCTTATAGAATGAAAATAAAATGTCTTAGAATGGCATCCAATGCCCTCTCACCTCTAGCTCTGGCCTCAGTTTCCCCCCTACCCACACAGAAATTGTACTCCTTCCCTGCCATCTGAATTCTCTCTAGGCTTCCAAGTCTTTGTATGTGCTATTCGCTATTTGGGAAAATGCTTGTTCTCACACCTCATCCACCTCAAACCTTCTTGTTGTCCTTTCAGAATCAACTCAAGTACTTCCTCTGTTCTCATTTGGAACAGTTTTCTACTTCAAAACATTAGTATATGCTATCATGCTATGCCTATGATACAGGATCCCAGATTTCTTTTTCGGTATTGGGTAGGATTGACCAGGGGGTAGTAAATAACTCCTAAATTTCATGTGACTTGCCACAGCAAAACTTTTCTTCTTTCACGTTTCCATGTCCCACATGAATTTGCAGAGGCTTTGTTGCACATGGTCTCTCAGAACCTCAGGCTGTTGGAAGTTCCACCATCTTGTAGCTGCTCCCAGTGGCAAAGAGCAACCAAAGAGCTACATGTAAGTGTTTCACTGCTTCATCCCAGAGAAGGCACAATATCAATATTGCCCCCATTTCATGACCAGATCATATCATATTAGCCTCCCCACTGGTAAGGAAGCTGGGAACTTTGGGGGAATATGAGCTTTACTGTCTCTACCACACTTCCACCACTTGATGAGTTCTCAAAAGATGAGGACTGTGCTACGCTCACTGAGCTTTGTATCTCCTGCACTGAATATAAGGCCTGGCTTTTAGTAGATGCTTAAGAGCACCTTGGTGAATGAATGTATAAATGAAAGTATGTTGTGTGACTTAAAAATAAACAAAAAGATATGTTCCTGAATGAGAGAAGTTGAAATTTAGTAAGAAATAGTAAATATTAGGAAAAAACACATAACTAAGCATTGATCTATATTCCAACTTCAACAGATGGAGATCTACAAACTTAATAGTATGTCTCAAAGAGATTGAGTAGAATTTAGACAAAAAAAAAAAAAAAAAAGGAAAAATTTGAGGAAGGAGAATGTAAATAGGTAAAGGGTAAAATGTAACCATGACCATAATAAGTCCGTGGGAATTTCAGGTAACTGACTATGGTATACTGAATAACAGTCCCCAAAAGATGCCCATATCCTAATTCCACAACCTGTGAATTTTACCTTATATAGCAAAATAGACTTGATAGATGTGCTTAAGGATCATGAGATGGGTACAGTATCCTGGGTTATCCAGATGATCCTAATAATATAATCACAAGGATCATTTAAAAGGAAATAGGAGATCAGAGTGAGTAGTAGATGTGATGACAAAAGCTTAAGATTGGAGTATGGTGAGGAAGGGGCCGCTATCTGAGGAATGCGGGCAGCCCCTAGAAGCCAGAAAAGGCAAGGAAATGGGTTTCCCCTGAGCCTCTAGAAGAAACAGACACCTTAGTGTTACTGATTTTGAACTTCTGACTTTCAGAACTGTAAGAAAATATATTTGCATTGGTTTAAGCCATTAAGTTTGTGGTAATTTGTTATAGCAGCCACAGAAAATGCACACACCCATCAATCTGCCTAGAAAACACAAAGTTGGTCCAGAAAAATAGAGATAAAATCATACAGGTAAGACTAAGAAAGACTGGTAAAGAAAAAAACATTGAACCAACTAGAACACAAAGAAAAAACTAGCATTATGGCATGCAAGTTGGCACTAGGCACAGTCCTTGGTACTTCACCAATGTTTTCTCCATCTAATCCATACACCAAGCTCCATGGAGGTTCACATCTCCATTTCACAAATGAGAATGTAGTGGTTCTGAGAGGTTAAGTAACCTAATATTCACGAGACTAATATGTGGAGGATTCAAGATTTGAACTCAAGTCTGTCGCACCACGTCAAGATGAGGTAGAAAACAAGAATACTATTCCTAACAGTGTGATATAAATATTTAATACATAAAATGATTTCCTATGCACCATTTGGACTAATCATTACAATAATCCTGTAAGGAAGGCAGGGTAGGTATTTTTCGTTATATTTTGTGGATAAATAAACCAAGGTGAAAACCACTATGCGTTGTTCAAAGTCACAGAGCTATAAAGTGGCAGAGCCCAGTGCCGCTGAGGCAAAGTAAGGAGGTGAAGGGAAGGGGATCAGTTCACACTTGCCACAGGGATCACATGGGAGCTGGAAGATTCTTATTTTTTTGGTTTGTTTGTTTTTATTTATTATACTTTAAGTTCTGGGATACATGCGCCATGGTGGTTTGCTGAACCTATCAACCCGTCATCTAGGTTTTAAGCCGCTCATGCATTAGGTATTTGTCCTAATGCTCTCTCTCCCTTTGCCCCCTAACCCCCTACATGCCCCACTATAGGATGTTCCCCTCGCTGCGTCCAAGGGTCCTCATTGTTCAACTCCCACTTATGAGCGAGAACATGTGGTGTTTGGTTTTCTGCTCCTGGGTTAGTTTGCTGAGAATGATGGTTTCCAGCTTCATCCATGTCCCTGCAAAAGACATGAACTCATTCTTTTTTATGGCTGCATAGTATTCCATGGTGTATATGTTCCACATTTTCTTTATCCAGTCTATCATTGATGAGCTTGTGGGTTGGTTCCATGTCTTTGCTATTGCGAATAGTGCTGCAGTACAGATGTGTGCATGTGTCTTTATAGTAGAATGATTTATAATCCTTGTTTTTAAGATAACTAGTTAATGTATCTTCCAAGTGTAAGGTGATGAGAATTCTTTAAAAGAAGAATTGATAGGACTTGGTGACAAATCATAGTACAAATTGATTACGGAGAACAAAAAGATTTCTTGGCAGGTACATAAACATGGTGTCTATTTTAAATACATTTAAAGTATTGATCCTAGTCTCACATGTAATAAGAGATGCCTCACAAATATCTGTTGAACTGAAATGTCCATTAAGAAATTGTAGGACCAAAACTTGGGAGAAAGAGACAGACATCTTTGACCTATATTTTTAAGGATAGTAACAATAAAAATGAAAGTTAATGTTGTAAGAATCGATGAACTTTCTGAGAGAGAGTAGCTACAGAGAAGACAGTCTGCCTCACAAGATAGCACAATTCTCCTGGGTTTAAAACTCCTGTGTGGGCTGGGCATGTTGGCTCACGCCTGTAATCCCAGCACTTTGAGAGGCCAAGGTAGGTGGATCACCTGAGTTCAGGAGTTCAAGACCAGCCTGGCCAACATGGTGAAATCCCATCTCTACCCAAAACACAAAATTAGCCAGGCATGATGGTGGGCACCTGTAATCCCAGCTACTTGGGAGCCTGAGAAGGAGAATCGCTTGAACCCGGGAGGCAGAGGTTGCAGTGAGCCGAGATTGCCCCACTGCACTCCAGCCTTGGTGACAGAGTGAGACTCCGTCTCAAAAAAAAAAAAGAAAAGAAAAAGAAAAAACCATAAAACTCCTGTGCATTCAAGAGACCCCTATTAAAATGCAGAGCATCTGGTGAGCTAACAGGTTCAAACAGTACCAGCCAACACTTCAGAGAGACTGTTTTTTACTGAAATAGGCCACCTAACAATGTCAAGGCAGTGAAAGAAGCTTCTGGGCAGTAAGTGTGTGAATGATGAAAGGAAGATGAATGGGAGGTAGGAAGATGGGAAAAACAGACTGAAGTAGTTTCCCATTTCTAACTCGGACCAGTCTTGCTCTTAAGTATAATGAATACCAGGTAATCTTATCAACATTTCTATGATAACTACTAGCCTAGTTTATTTTAGTCAACACTCAGCTCTGCTTAGAATGTCAACTATATTTTTAAGAAGCAATGAATTCTTTTGCAATTTGAAATGTATAGATAGGTTAACATGCTAGAATTTTGGAATGTAGACATTGGCCTGGCCTTGAGAATAAGAGCATTTTCCATTTTCCGGATGTTTAGCCCGTGTCCCCTGCTGTGTGTTGGCACGTGTCACAACCCTGCAGCATGTGAGTGAGTGGTGACCACGCTCATTTACAGGAGTCCAGACTCTGACTGGATGATGGTCTGAGGTTGCATGACTGGTAGTCATGGACTTGGGACAGATCTATCTGATTCCAAAGTCTCCATCATACTGTCTTCAACAGTGTGGCTATTTTTATTTTTGAAATAAGTTGGAATTCAAGACAGAAATAAATAAGAGACTGCAATACATTTCTAAACCTTCCAGCAGCTGCTATCCAGTCTAGCATATCATAGGTACCTGTTTTGTTTTATCGAATTGAATAGGTAAACTTCTGACTGATTTTAAGCCTGTCCTGACTCTTTTGTGATAACAAGCTACCCAAAATGGTTTAGTTAAATGAAGCTTCAGCACAAATCCTCATCTGGAAAAAATGTACAAAATTAATGATTCAACAGTAATCGTTATTGAAGTAATTTATAAGAAAATATTGCCTGATAGGTTATCTAACAAGAGAGAGGCTCAACACCTCTTTAGTGGGCTACATGCCGGATGCGGTGACTCATGCCTGTAATCCCAGCACTTTGGGAGGCCAAGGCAGGCGGATCACCTGAGGTCGGGAGTTTGAGACCAGCCTGACCAACACGGAGAAACTCTGTCTCTGCTAAAACTACAAAATTAGTCAGGCATGGTGGCGCATGCCTGTAATCCCAGCTACTTGGGAGGATTAGGCAGGAGAATCGCTTGAACCTGGGAGGTGGAGGTTATAGTGAGCTGAGATGGTGCCATTGCACTCCAGCCTGGGCAACAAGAGTGAAATTCCATCTCAAAAAATAAAGAATATGGTTATTATTATTTAGTATTTGTACAGTCCAAAAAGACATATGTATTTGGTAAGAACAAAATATTTGCTCAATGCTCTACACAGTTCCAGCCTCAACTAGGAAAACAAAATATATTAGGACCAAGATACAATACCCAAGGGGGTAGTCGAATGTCAGAGGTGTAGGACGAATTATTATTTATTTATTTTTCTGGCTCTGCTGTGGGAACCTTGGTCTTGACTCCTCTGAGTCCCAGAATCACAATCTTCAGGAAGAGATTCCAGCCACACCTCTTGTCCTAATCCCTAATCTTAGCTCAGGAAACCAATAAGCTTCAAATGTACATACCAGGATGTTTTCCTAACCCTCAGCAAGGACTCAACCATGAGAGTGTTGTTCACAAGGAGGGCCACGTCCCTCCTATGTTCTTTTTCTGGTTTAATACATCTGCCAAGGTGTCAATATATTCCCAGGATGAGCTTATTCTTGAGAACTAAATATGTTCTTCATTTTAACGTAAAGTTAGAATTCTCTATTCATGAATCAAGAAAAGAGACGTGAAGTTATCAGCCATGCTCAGATGACCAAGGGAACTGGGAAGGGTATTAGAAACAAAACAAAAGGGAAAAAAACTATTTTAAGGAATCACAACAGTAGAAAAAGTGCCTTGCTTTTTTCTCAGAAGGTAACATTTCTCAAGCAGAAAAATAATAATAATAATAGTCACTATACCTCCCAAAAAGAACATTTAAAATCTTGCTAGCAATAAAAGAAGTCACTATGTCTCCTATTAGTTTATAAACCATAAAATAGACTTTATGTCTGAAGCCTGAAAAACAGAATAAAAGCTATATTTCAACATTAGTCTTGCATTTGTTAAAAGAGGCAATACTTTTAAAATAATGAACCACTGGCATTTAAGTGTTTCTACAATGTTCTAAAAATGTACTCTGAATATTTTAGAGGAAAAGATGATTGGTAGGGCTACACCTTCTAATGCAAAACATATGTGCTTTTAAAATAAACTTGGATTTTAAATTTTTAAAATTTTATTTCTGTCTTGTCTAGATTTAGCTTTATGAGTAATTTCACTTTTGCAATATTAACTCTTCTTTTTGAAACCAGTTTGTCAACTGCTTTCGAGTTTTTAAAAATGCAACTAAAATTTTAAGCTTAAAACCTCAAATCTGTAAAATTCAGTGATTTTTTTTTACAACTCAGAAATGTGGCCTAGTATGATATTCACCCTTTAAATTCCTAACTTTAGAAAAATATTCTGTAATGTAGTCCTATATACCACCACACACATACACTCATATACACATGCATATATATCTCCAATTTCTATTTTATTATATAGTGTGTATACATATGTAAACACATATATAAACATATTTTTTCTGACAAATCTCTTTAATAATGCCCTAGAAATAAAATCAAATAATAGATTTATGGAGCAGTGATACAAATAGTTCCAATGAAAAGAAATTACTCCAAATAATTTTTCCCATTTGCATTACTGATATGTAAATTTGATATTTACCTTTATATGAACAAGAAATCTAATTCTGGCCAGGTGATTATCAACCCGGTAATAAATCAAAATTACACGCATGGAAGAGAGAGAGATATTACAAACCATGTTCAAAACCAATTATAGTATAATAAACCTTTCTATATGTTGGCAACCAGCTTATATTTTGATCAAGATTTTGCTTAACAGATCTTTTGAAATACCACTTTTCATTATGTTTTAACGTTCTCTCTCTCTGCATGTATGTGTGTGTGTATATATATACACTATTATATACAGTATATAATAGTATGTATATGTGTGTACGTGTATATGTACATAGACACATACACATACACACACACATACTCTTTTAACTAAGATCTCAGTGAATAAAGAAGTTGACAGCTAATTTGTTAGTTAATTACTTAGGAAAAGAGATGTAGAGCAGTAAACACAAACTTCTATTTTTTCAGTTATTAGGAGTCATGTTTGAAACAGAGACAGAAATTAATATTTGATTTAAACATATTGATGTTATAGTCTCAAAATAAATAAAAAATTTCAAGAGGCTCAGTTTATCATTTAAAGCGTGTGATAATTTTTAGTAGAGACCCAAATGCTGTTGTGTATTGATAAAGAAAAAGAAACATATGTTAATATAATAATAACAGATTTTCATTTTCTCCTATGGTGACAGAAAAATCTAAAGTGACTTTTCCCTGTCACTTTGAATAATAAACTAATCCTGGAATGTTGGAGGGAGAATTTAGCACAACATGTTAAGGAAATGCAGATGGAACTGATGTTTTATTAGATGTGCTAAAAATATCTTTATGCTAGGAACTCCTTTCTTATCAAACACCACGGGGGGCCAGTTTCTCATCCTATGAACACCAGTGTGCTTTGTGGGAAACAGCCTGTTCCCTTTATATTTAAAACTTGTATTGTGCTTTATCTGGAAACCTGAACAAAAAGTGTTGCTAAATTAGGAGATACATGGCATCTTCTCTCGTTGACATAGAGACCATGACTGTGATAAATATGGGCTAATATATTTTGAAGAAAAACAAATAGTCACAGGGGAAAAGTTTATACTCTCCTGGAGGAGAAAGGAAATAATTTCTAAACTTAAATATTTTGTGGGATAAACAATCACAAATCTTACCAAAGGTGATCTAGTAAGAACACTTTTTTTTTTCCTTGTGCAAAGAAGATTATAATCCTTATTTAACCTGAAAGGAAACTTTAGTTTTACCTTATAAAATAAGATAGAAATCTCTAGGGCAGGACACTGGCTGCCTCATCAGTTATTATAAATTTTATAAGAAATGACTCTCAAACTGTAGAGCATGAAATTAAGCAAAAACATTCTGCATATAAGAAGAGCATTCTTAGACCTTGCCCTTAAAGCAGATCTGTTATCATTCTAGATTTATCAGTGATGAAACTGGACACACTCGATTTTCATCCCACTGGTAATATTTGCAGTCAGCATGAATAGACTTTCTGAGTGCAGTTTTCAACTCCTGGCATAACAGTATCCTTCTTCCAAACTATTCCATAAATCACAGAAAAGTATCTCCTCATTTATTTGGGATGAGTTTTAATTCAGAAACAATTCATGGTAATATTCTAAGAGATTGACTGAATTTGGTTTCCCAACTGAAAAAGGAATCAACTATTTATTATTATTTAATGAAGCTTTGAAGAAGGAAGTCAATTATTCTTCAGTGCAGGTCAGTATTTCTTTTGAAATATTAGATATTGAAGAATAGTAACAATACCTTAATCTTATCAGACACCATTATTCTATGTACTTCTCGTTATTAACTCCTCAAAGTGCCATAATAACAAGATAAAGTAGGTACCATGAGTATCACCATTTAACAGATAAGGAAAATGAAGCAACCTGACCAATATTACATGAAGAACTCTGTGGAAAAGTCAGCTTTTGAAACCAAACGGTTAGGCTCAAACATCTATTCTCACAACCACTGTGCTAGTACATCTATGGCCGTTTAAAAGGCAATTGCTTATTTTCCTACCTTGTTGATGACATAATATTTTTGCTGTAAAGCAATGGTTGCTCATTTTATTTTTCAAAATGTTTCAGTGGAGTGCAAAGCCTGTGTTCCTCTTCTTTTATTTTATGACTCTGTTTCTTTTTTTCAACTGGATGTGATTTTTAAAATAATAAATGTTTTTTACACTCCAAAAAAAAAATGGAGTGAACTAGTGGGATCATACATAAATATTTGCGTGATTTTCAATTTTTATATGGCAGTTATCTTACTTTTATAATAAGATTTTGCAGGTTGTAAGCTCAGAATTTCATGCTGAAAAATGAGAAAAATCCAAGTTCTTGTCATTTCCAATCATCACAATTTGTTTCTTTCTCTTTATAACAGTCACTCCTGTACTGACATGAGTTTTGGATAATATTTTTATTTATTTCAAGCGATGTACAAAGGGGACTCCTGCATTTTCCCTGTTCCCTGAAGAGATTAAGAACTTCTGAGTGGAGACAAACAGGAAAAAATATTGTTGTGGAACTTTGCCTAGGCTTGATGAGAAGGAGGAAAGAGCTCTTAGAGCTAAAACTAATCAGTAACTGTGGTTTCTCCAAACATGGAAGAATTTTCCATCAACAGTCACAATGGGGGAGTGTCTAGTTGGACCATGATGGAAGGTGGATGTGAGTAAAATCAGATTATTTATTTATTATTTAAATGTAGAGACTTGACTTTAGTAGCATTTTGGGTGCTATAGGTATACATAATTCGGTGATCTAAATTAAAGTATTATCCAATAAAAGTTATACCTATTATTGTCATCCCTTCTACTGAAAATTCAAAAGAGAGAAAGAAAAGGAGAGGGGAATATGTTTGTGCTCTAATATTATGATTGTAAGAAACTGTTCCAAATATTTCCAGTAGATAGACTATTATCTAGTTTTTCTGATGTTTGTGCTGTTTAAATTCAGCAGAAAATAGCCTTTGCAAGTATATAAATAGACAATGACATTTCAGGCATAATAGGCATGCCTAGTAGTGGCTTTTGTTTTGTTTTGTTTTTCTCTGAAAATAATCTTCTATAGTTACTTTATGTAGCTACTATGAAACAGAAGATCCTCCATTTACCCCACTGGATAAATTTGAAAAGATCCCATTCCACCATCCTCTTTCATCCCTACCTGTCCCAAACTGTAGATGGCAGTTTTGTCATCATACCACCTGAATTAACCTATTAGAGAGAATAGAGAGCCTTAAATGTACATGTTTTATCAGAGTTGTGCACACCCATTGTTGTGATGTTCTGCTCATGTTCTTCTGAGTTTCCTTAGTGATCTGGGGAGTTTGGATGATGTAGCTGCAATGACAGAAAAGGACACTGTCCATTGTGGCCTTAAACAGACATAATCCATTCCCTGTGGCAGAACCTTATCATTCAGTCTGGACTGAAATCCAGTTGGCACTCATCGTCCCCCTGTCCTGCCTTGGCAGGGATTGCAGTACACTAGTGATGACACAGAAGCCACACTGAGGGGAGTAGTGCTAATTCGACTCTCATGGACACCCATCTGTGGTGTATCATTGGTGTTTGGTGGCTTTTGGAAATTCCAGTATATAGCACAGTCGTTTCTGTTCCTAAGAGGAGGAGACTCTTCAACTTAGCAAGAGTATAATGAAAAAGTGGGAGTTAGCAACCATTAAAGTTGTGATAGCTTCTGTTGGGCACCTAGAAACAAAGTCTAAAGATGAGAAAAGATCAATAAGCCCTGTGGTAGAATCATATGAAAACCTTACTTTGGGATATTTTTGTGCTTTTTAATGATTTCTGACTTTTAAATTTACTTTTCCAAAGCTACCATTCTTTCTCAGGCTCCAAACCACACTGAGAAGCAAGATTTAGGGGCACTGACCATGCATCTGTTAAGTCAATACTTCAGGAAACATGTACTAAGCCCTTTTATGTGACAGGCACTGGAGTAAGGAAAATGGGCAAACAGCACTTGCTTCAAGGAGAGAACAGCAACATGTCAGAAAGCCAAACTGAATTAAAGAGAGAAAATTAAATTTCTCATTTACCAGCTGTGACAATAACCTACAAATAAATTTACTGATCAATAAGGGATGTACTTTCAGGTAAGTTTTCAAACCCAGAAAGCAGTAGAACACTAACCAATACTGAAATAAAGCCAAAGGCTAACTGCAGAGCCACCAATTTTATTTTCTAATCAGATAATATTTCAGGGTTGTAGCCTTCTCGAAAACCTTTAAACATTAGCCTAATACTTAAATATATGCTTTGCCTGGGAGTTAATACTAGGCATGAATAAAATTACTTTTTATAGGAAAAAAAATGACAGGTAACAAACAGATATATTTATGGTATATAATTTATATACACATACATTCTGAATATGTATACAATGTGTTTGTGCATATATACACTTTCCTTAGAATTCCCTAGTAATTATGAATATGGTAATTGTTACCGTTAGTGTCAGAGAGGTATCTAATAGGCTGATTCCAAATGAGTGTGACTAGACTAAAATTTCAGGGGCTCTGGGAAATACTATCTTTTAATCAAGCATTCTTTATGAATATGCAGATAGTTTCTGATGTTCAATAAAATAAAATTATCTTTAAGAGATTTTAAAATATAAAAACATGTTTTGCAATACTTAGACTTACACACTCGAGGTTAAAATGCTGCACACTTTCAGAAAGTACCACAATCCCAATTTCCGAAGTTGATCTGTGTCTGGGAGAACGCCACTCCTTTTCACACGATGTGCAGGGGGAGGAAGGGGAGGAGCAGGACACTGATCAAAGTGCAACACACGTACACTCATTTCCTTTCCGCCCAGCGTTGGGTACCACTTTGGGGTGTGCAGATCCAGGTGAGGCACCACTCCATCCCAGGTCTGATGGATGCCCAGCCCCAACGGTCACCACCTCCTGCCCACCTGCCCTGGGAATGCCCCAAAAGGGCTGTGAAGGCCTTCTAAAAATGGGTTGAGCATTTTGTCCTGAAGCAGTAGGAGGCAGGAAATTCCTTGCTACCACACTGGGATTCATGCGGATCGGATCCAAACCTCCCTGGATGAGCACCCGAATCTGAGGGTTTGTGCCCTGGAGCATCCCAGAGAGCCTTGAACTCTAGCAGTGACCTCCACAGTGTATCAGTGTGCCAGCTGTCATTGTGTGGTCTCCCAGTAGCTTTCAGCACAATTTTCTCACAATAGCATAGAGCCTGAAACTCATGAAACTGGGCAACAATTAAAGCTCACCCTGAAGAACTAAGGTGGCACAGGGGCCAGTGCTAGTGGCTGCACAGAGCGACATCTCTGCGTTCCTCTCTCAGCTCATCTTCCCGAGGAAGAGAGATCCTGGTATCTCTCCACAAAGAACAGTTTCCATTCCTATCTGATGTGGTAACATTTGTTCCACACTTAGCATTTCAAATCTAAATTGCTCAGTCCCATATAAGATATCCTTGATTGACAGGAAGACTCAGATGTACTGTTAGCTGAAGCTCAGCCAGGAGCCACAGATTTCGAGGCCAGACTGCACTGCAGGAACTCAATCCCAGGACTCTTATATACCGTCCCAGAAGAACTCTGGAAGGACTTGGAGAACACAAATGACTTCTGCAGATGTACCACAACAATGCCTCTTACTTTATGTGTTAGCTCTTATCTCAGTGTCAACTTGATAACAATGGTAATAAAGGAAGTAAACACTTAGCTGGTATTTACTAGGTGCCAGGCCATTGTAAAAGTTTATTTCTTTGGTTTATTGAATTCTCATGTACAAGATGACAGGTACATTTTCTACCATACCCACTTTACAAGTAAGAAAACTGAGGCCCATTTCTCAAAATGTTTTGGAGAAAACAGTGCTCAGAGAATATGGATTCCTCTGAACAACTAAAGCAGATGCAGCCTCTTTTTAGAAGTTTTCTGAAGATCCTTATTCACTGGGCAAGACATACCACATCCTCTTGTGTACCACCCCAAATTTTAAGAGCTTTTCCCAAAAGTCTATTTTTTCAGGTCACAATGTTCTTTATTGTTCCTAGAGTTTATATTATAGCAGCAGCAGTGAAAGGATTGTCCTCTGGTTCATTCCCAAAATCCCAAACGAAAAGCACAACTTTTTTGTTCTGACGTCATAAAGTGCCCCCGAAGGGCACTTTACATGTTATAAAATGCCTCTGAAGTGCCCCAGGCTCTCATTTCCTTTATACCCCCACCCACGCCAGCCAAATTTAAACTGTTGTCTCAGCCTTATAATTTTATTTAACATTCTATTATAGTATTTTACTATTGCAAGAGAGTAATGTTGTTTTATAAATATTTATTAATAATCTGTGCTGAGCCAGACAATTAGACAACACAAGGAACGCGAACCAGACAGGTAAACGTTCACATACTCCCAAAGTTTTTTCATCTGGTGGGAGACTTAGACATTTAACAGATAATACAGCACACAAATGTGCTAGGAAAGGAGTAGTAGCAACCACGGGGAAAAGACATCTTTACAAAGATGATTTCTACGTTGAAACAATACAGTTGGCGAGAATATTGTCAGGTGAGGAGGCTAAGATGTGGAGACTGGAGGTAAGAGCTGGGTGGAAGGACGAAGCACTTAGGCAAGCAGAACATCATGTTCAGGGTCAGGAAAGTAGAGCATGAAGCACAGGTGAGGAAAGCAGCACCGTCTGGCTGAAGATAGAATTTATTCAAGAAATGAGATTGGAGAGGAAAGCAGGAGTGTATAACAAGGATGGTAAGCCACTTTAGGGAGCTGGCACTTTATCCTTGGGGCAATGTGGAATCACTGAATGATTTTAGGCAGAGAGTGATGGGATTTGAGTTATATGTTAGAAAGATCACTGTCTGAAATAATGCAATCAATTCAAAGAGAATATTCTAAAGTCAGAGACCTGTTTGAAAGGCTACTAGAGTTGTGCAGGCCATTTTTGCAAGGACCTAAACAAGGATTGTGGGCGTATGAATAGAGAGAGAAGTGGTTGCTTCCCAGAGCTATTTAGGACATAGCCTCTTTGGGAAATTGTGATCAGCAGTATATTGGGCAACAGGGTCTGTTGCTGAATGCCGTTAATGAAAGTAGGGGCACAGGAGGAGAGCAAGTTGGGAGGAAGATGAAAATCAATGAGTTCATACCAGGTATTTCAATTTTTAGCTGGAGTATCCAATTGCAGATGTCAAGTTAAAAGAAAATATATATGCATACTTAGAGTTCAAGGAATGATCTGAGATGGATTTATAATTTAGGAGTCAATAGCAGATTTAAACTGTAACCCATAGGAGAATATATGATTGTTTAAAGAAAATACAGAGAGTAAGAAAACTAAGAAGACCCAATAAAGACCCCCTCCCACTCATTATCTCCTGTATATTCATTCATTTATCTCATATTTATTGAGTGCAATTATTAGGTGAGTTGCTATGGAAGGAAAGCAATATATTCTATAAGAGAAACTGAGAACCAGAGAGGCTAAATAGCTTAAAAAGTGTGTGTAAAAACTGGGGCTAGTTCTCTTTCCTAGTTGAAAGATATTTCTATTACATCCATTTACTTCTAGTTTAAATTAGACGTGCTTTTCAGAACTAGTGGAAGTTCAAAATCCTCACTTCTCAATTCCTTGCCCTTTCACTCCTGTATTTTCATCGTTCTTACATTTGCTTTAATATCATGAATTTGCCACTGTCAGTAGGCAGCATAACGCTCCTGAGATAATATATGTTATGGACACATATCCTAAATCAAACTATCCTTTATTCCTAACAGTCTACTTTGTTTACAAAAATTCAATGGTATCCTTTATACAAATAAACAGAGAAGTTTGTTTATAGTTCTTCTAGAAAACAAAAGGATCCATACTTCCTACTGCAGCCTTGTAAATAAATAATGGAGCTGGGTTTGTCTCAGTTCCCATCCCACTGCTTCCAGATAAATTCCTCCTGGTGACCTAAACAGGCCCTTTCTTCTGTGGCCCCAGTGTGGAGAAGATCACTTGTTGCATTTATGTTTATGGCTCCTACTCCTCAAAAACCCATTACATCAAGACAACACAGATCACACTGTATTCCAAGGCTCCTACTTTCTTGCTTGAGTTTAATTTAGCACCAATTTGGTGTGTCATGATTCTGTAAGAAGTTTTAATAGTATCTCTTTATTTGCTACAAGTTTAAACACAATATTAACAAGTTATTTTCTTTCACACTATCCTTCATTTTGCTCAAGTGTTCCAGTTTATTATTATTGTCCCTTGGGAAGTAATTGTGCTATTTCTGTTCCTACTCCTTAATATGACTTCTGTAATTATTCTGATTATTATTCAGCATAATTCTGGGTTTCCTAATTAGTCACATCTCTTCAATTTGTCATCCTGTATTGTTATTGTTTAACTCCTCTAGAATAAAGACTGCCTTATTTTGTGTACCTAACATCTAGCACTGTGCCCAGCCAGCGTACAAGAGGCATGCAATAAATTATTATTTTGTGCCTTATTTTGTGTGCCTAGCATCTAGCACTGTGCCCAGCATACAAGAGGAATGCAATAAATGATTATTCAATAAAGAAATGCATGAAGGAATGGGTGAAGACACTGCTTGATCATTATGATTTGGCTAGATTATCTTTGGATCAATGTTATTCAAAATTCAAAAAATACTCATACTTAGAGGTATAATGGCAATAAATTAAATCACTTGGCTAAATTAAAATAACTTTAAAAATCATAAAATTTATAGGAATAAATATAGTGAAAGATGTATGAGACAGCTACAAAGAAAACTACAAAATGTACTGACAGAAATTGAGAAAGATTTAAATAATGAGATATACCATGTTCATGAATTGGAAGGTTCAATATTTTTAAAATATCAGTTCTTCCTAAATTAACTTATAAATTTGATGTAATCCTCCCAACCAAAATTCCAGAAGGTATTTCTGTGGAAATTAATAAGCTAATTTTAAAACGTGTTTGAAAATGCAAAAGACCAAGAATAGCCCTGGACAAAGATTACTGTTAATACAAGAAGTCAAGCCAGTCACATATGAAGCTATTATATTTAAGAAAGTTTGCTATAGACTCAAGGATAAAAATATAGATCAGTGAAAAAGAAGCGCGCATTCAGAAACTGACCCATTATTAGAACTCTCACCTGATTTATGACAAAAGTGACACTGCAGTGCAGCAAGGAATGATGGCCTTTTTACATAAATGATTTGGGGTCAGCTGAATTTTACATGGAAAAAGTGAATCATGACCCCTTCCCAAGCTTCACACAATACACAAAAATCAGTTGTAGATGTACAGGAGATCTAAATGTAAAAGTAAAATAATAAAGCTGTTGTTAAAAAAGTAAAAAACCTTTGTAACTTAAAACCAAGCAAAGGTTACTTAAATAAGGTTAAAAATGTACTAACCATAAAAGAAAAAGTTATAAATTAAACTTCCCTGTTAAAATCACTTATATTAATCAGAACATGACTAAGGATTGAAAAGGAAATAAATCAACTAGCAGAAGATATTTGCTAGGTATCTATTCAACAAAGAATATTTTATTTCCAGGATTATGAGAACTTCCACAAATCAATCAGAAAATGGCAGACAATTAAATTTTTTAATTAGCCAAGAGTTTTGGACAGACATTTTACAAATGAGGATATCCAAGCCACTAATAAATATGTGAAAGATATTCAGTTTCAGTAATCATCAAAGAAATGCTAATTAAATCATAGTGATATGCCATGTACATACACACCAGAATGGCTAAAATGAGAAAGACAATGCCATATTTAGCAATATTATGAAGTAACTGGAACCCTAGACAATGACAGTTTTCCAGATTAGTTGAACTGATTTGCATTTCCAACAACAATGCAAATCAGTTCAACCAATCTGGAAAACTCTCAGTGTCTATTAAACCCAAATGTACTGAAATGCAGTGACCTAGCATTTATTACTTAAGAATATAAACCACAGAAATGCCATTACAGACTGAATTGTGTCCTACCAAAATTCATATGTTGAAATCCTAACCACTAATATGACTGTATTTATTTGGTGGCAGGGGCCTGAAGAAGGTCATCAGGATTAAATGAAGTAAAAAGGATAGAGCCCTAATTCAATAGGAATGATGTGATTATAAGAAGAGAAAGAGACATCAGAGCACAGAGGCAAGATGGTATGAGGACACAATGGGAAAGTGGCATCTGCAACTAAGGAGAGAGGCTTCTGGATAAACCAAATTTGCTGACCTCTTAACCTTGGACATCCAGACTCTAGAACAGTGAAAACATTAATTTCTGTTGTTTAAACTACACAGTCTTTGCAACTTTGTTATGGCAGCCCTAGTAGACTGTCAGAAATGCATTCAGATGTTCACAAAAATAAATGTACAGAATGTTCCTAGCAACATTCTTGCATTTGGTTATTCTGAGAATAACCAAAGCATAAAAACAGTCCAGATGCCCATCAAGTGTAGATCATATAAATATGTTTATTTATTCCAAACAATGTAATTTGTCGATGAAAACTAACAGATTACAGCTAGGCACAGCAACATGAATAAATCACAAATACAATGTTGAACCAAAGAGACTAAGTACAGATTAGTATGTATTGAATGATTCTATTCATATAAAGTTATGATGAATCAGCCAGAATGAATCTGCTATGTTAGAAATCAGGAACCAGGAGACTGGTTACCCTTGGGGGTCAGTAACAAAAAGGGAGTGAAAAGGGGCTTTCTGAGATGTTGCTAATATCCTGATTCTCAATTTCAGTGAATGCTGGTTATGTGCATATGTGTCTTTTGTGAAAAGTCACAGAACCATCACTTATGCAGCTTTTTGTATGTATATTAAACTTCAATAACAATAAGCAAGTGACAGATCTGGGACTAAAACCCAGGTTTTGAGGCTCCAAATCTCTTGACTTCTCATTACATTGTTTAAATGGTTTTATATTCCAATTATATCAGGTAGTTTTAGATATGTGTATCTAATCCTTTCCCATAATCGATACCAACAACTCTTGTCTTAAAGATCTAGAACTTTTGCCATGACTAAATAGCTCCCAGTAATAAGGTTCTCTTTACTGAGCTACCTCTTTCTTTTCTTTTCAGAACATTTTTTATTCTCTTTAATTCAGAGAGATGGTGGCTTCCATATTTATTGTTTTCTCCCATGAAGCTTAGAAGCTGGCAGGGTTTTTCTGCTCAGAAAATGCCCTGCATGCTTACACTGACTGGAAGTTTCCCATGCTGAGTCATGCTGGGAATATGGAAAAGCCCCTGGCTTTGAAAGTTCCCAGAAACCATTTAATCTTCAGTTCATCAAACGCACCCAGATTCTAATTATGGCAAGACGCAGTACATGGATTTTCACTTCTTACTTTTAACTCATAGCTTTTCATTTAAATCTCCCAAGTATTTACTCTTTCACCTAATTTTTTAAAATCTAACCCCTTTTTTTCCGCATGATGAAATCAACTGAGACGTGTTTCTGAAGTGTGGCACAAGCCATAGGAAGGGCCCTCAATTCCACGGATTTTCTATTTATTAATTTAAAATTAATTAAACCTAAAAAATATTCATGTCAAAGACTTTAATATATTTTCATTCCTTATCAACAGTTCTAATTGACATTTTTGTCCATTTCTAGGTGTACATTATCTTATGATAAAATAACTTTATTTTACCATGAAATAAATATAATTGAAGAAAGAAACATAACCAAAACTCTTGGAGAGTAAAAAATATATACAGGTCATTTTTACCCCTTCTCTGCTATTATAACACCTCCCATTATCAGTTCTATAAAAGAACAATTCCAAACCTCAGACTGTGCTGAGTCAGTTTATCTGCTTCTCTGCCACTTTCTTACAGTATTTTTTGGACAACAATCATATCCACCTCTCTGTCACACTAGCAGGAAAGATATTTATTTCCACATATCCCCTCCAGTTTTCTGCACATCTAGCTTCCTGTTCCCCTCTCCAAAAGCTGCTGCTAGCAGTCACATTTTTTTTCTGCTGATCAAAGAAGAAAAGCAAAATCCATCTCTCCTTCTCTCTCTCTCTCCCTCCTTAAATCCCTTTTTCCCATTTAACTTTTGGAAAAACAATTGCACAAGAAATTAGAAAACCCCAAACATATAATATGTTCAAATTTCAACAAAATTTATAAAAGATACATCTTTTTATTTGTGCCTCAGGATGCACAGAAAATAATGGATTTTCATATCGAAAAAATAAATTTCAATGTTTCAAGAAAAAAAATGTAGCTGGACCAAGCCTTATTAAGCCATGGATGTGATCCCTTTACTCTTGACAATCAAGGACTCTAATCAAGGTCTTTTACTTCTAACTCATCCTAAAATACATTTCAGCTCATAGTTCCAAAATTCAGCCTCTTGAACCACTTTTCCTACACTTAAACCTCATTCCCTATCTCATTTTTCATGACTTTCTTTGCTGTAAAGCTCATGGATTAAATTACCATATTGCTTTCCCTTACAATTTATATCAACAGGTATTCATTTTCTTAATGAATCATCAACTATTTATCAAGAGCCTATCATGTACCAGGCATTGTTTTAGGTGCTGGGGCTACAGATATGAACAAGACAATTAATAAGAAGTTGCACTAATAAATATATAACACAATACCAAAAAGTAATGTAACTACCAACAACGACCTATATGAAAAGGAAATTACGATAATCCCATTTACGATAGCCTCGAAAATAGTAAAACACTTTGGAATACATCTAACCATGGAGGTGGAAAATTTGTACACTGAAAACTATAAAACATTGATTAAAGAAGTTAAGGCAGGCACAAATAAATAGAAAGACATCCTGTGTTCATGGATTGGATGAATCACTATTGTTAAAACATCCATATGACTCAAAATAATCTATAGATTCAATGAAACCCCTGTCAAAATCTCAAAGATTGTTTATTACAGAAGTAGTAAAAAAAAAAAAAGCTCTAAAATTCATATGGAACTCCAAAAGACTCCAAACATCCAAATAAATCTTGAGCAAAAAGAACAAAGCTGGAGGCATCACACTTCCTGATTTCAATATGTATTACAAAGCTACTGTAACCAAAACAGTATGGCACTGTCATAAAAATACAGACCAATGAAATAAAACAGAGACCCCAGAAATAAGCCCACATATGTATAGTCAACTGATTTTCTACAGAGTGCCAAGAATATACAAGGGGGAAAGGGTAGTCTTTCAATAAATGGAGTTGGCAAAACGGGATATCCATCTGCAGAAGAATGAAATGGGATGCTTATCTTTCACCATACACAAAAATTAACCAAAATCAATTACAGATGTGATGTAAAATTTAGTACCATAAAACACCTAGAAGAAAATGTAAGGGAAAAACTTCTCAACATGGGTTTTGACAAATATTATTTCTTAAATAGGACACCAAAAGAACAGGCAACAATAGCAAAAATAGTAGTGGGACTGTAACAAAATTTTTAAAACTTCTACATAGCGAAGAAAATAATCAACAGAGTGAAAAGGCAAACTATGGAATGGTAAAAGACATTTGCAAACCATATATCTGATAAAGGGTTAATATCCAAACTATATAAAGAATTTCTGCAACTTGAGAGCAAAAGTAAGTAATTTGATTAGAACATTGGAAAAGAAATCAAGTAGACATGTCCCACAAAAGGACATACAAATGCCAACAGATAATATAAAAACATGCTCAATATCATTAATCACCAGGGAAATGCAAATTGAAACCACAAACAGGTATCAACTCACATTGGTTAGAATGGCTGTTGTCCAGAAAACAAAAGATAACAAGTGTTGGTGAGGTTGTGGAGAAATTAGAATCCTCGTATACTGTTAATAGGAATGTAAAATTATACTGCTGCTATGGAAAACAGTATGGCAATTTCTCAAAAAACTAAAAATAGAATTACCATATGATCCAGCAGTCCAACAGATACATATAGATAGATAGATAGATAGATAGATAGATAGATAGATAGATAGATAGATAGATAGATATAGATATAGATATAGATATGTATGTGTTTATATATATCAACTGAAATCAGGATCTTGAAGACATATCTGCCCTGTCATGTTCACTGCAGCATTAGTCACAATAACCAAGATATGGAAACAACCCAAACGTCCATCACAAATGAATGGGTAAAGAAAAGGTGGCATATATATACAATAGAATATCATTTAGCCTTTAAAAAGAAGGAGATCCCTTTGGGAGTCTGAGGCAGGCAGATCACCTGAGGTCAGGAGTTTGAGACCAGCCTGACCAATATGGTGAAACCCCATCTCCACTAAAAATACAAAAATTAGCCAGGCTTGGTGGTGGGCACCTGTAATCCCAGCTATTTGGGAGGCTGAGGCAGGAGAATCGCTTGAACCTGGGAGGTAGAGGTTGCAGTGAGCCAAGATCATGCCATTGCACTCCAGCTTGGGTGACAAGAGTGAGACTCCATCTCAAAAAATAAAATTACATTAAATTAAAAGATAAAATGAAATAAAATGAAGGAGATCTTACCATTTATGATAACATGGGTGGATCTGTAATACATTATGGTAAGTGGGATAAGTAAGTCACAGAAAGACAAATACTCATATTCCTCTTATATATGAGATACCTAAATAGTCAAAGGTACTGAAGTAGGCAATAAAATGATAGTTACCAGGGAATGGGTGGGAGGGTGAAATAGGAAGTTGTTGTTCAATGTGTATAAATTTACAGTTAAACAACATGAGTGAGTTCCAGAAATCTGCTGAACAACCCAGTGACTATAGTTAGCAATAAGATTTTGTGAACTTAAAAATTTAAGAGACAAGATCTCATGTGAAGTGTTGTTACCACAAAAACAAAACAAAGGGACACAAGGAAAATTTGGAGGTAATGGATAAGTTTATTACCTGGCTTGTAGTGATGATGACATGAATATATACATTTGCCCAAACCCACCAAACTGTGTACATTAATTATGTGCAGTTTTTTTGTATACTAGCTCTACCTCAATAAAGCTGAGGGGTAAAGTGATGTTACTGTAAACAAATAATTTGGCCTCGTGACGGGTGGAGAACCTATTTTAGAGAGTGTACTAGGGAAGACTTCTCCAAGGAGAAGACTTGGGAAGGAAGTGAGGACCCTACTAAAGTGAGAGATCAGCACAGGCAGACAACTTGGATAGATCATTTAAGTCTGGGAGAGGTGGGAATGGGGTAAGAGGTTCAGCAAGAGGAAGTCTGCGAGAAAAGGTTCAGCATGGCATGTTTCAGGATCTGCAAAGAGTCTGGTATAGTTGGACAGGAGTGGGGGCAGGGTAAGAAAGGAAGTTGGAGAGCTTACCAGAGCCGATCATTTAGGGCCTTGTAGGCAATGGCAATGAGTTAGAAATGTATTTGGCGTTTATCTTCTAAATTATATTTGGAAATATATATGAACTTTATTCAGTTACTGGGAGACACTGGAAAGTCTTGAGCAGGGGAACGACTTGAATTGACTTAGAATTGCATTTGGTCTTGCTGGCTGAGATGTGGAGAATTGACTATAGATGTAGCAAGAGTGCAGGGAGACAACTCAGGACATCCTCTGTCTCTCCTGGTTATGCAGACTTGAATATTTCTCAGATATGGCACAAACATTCCATCTTAGCAGTTCACTCTCTGCCTTTTCCTCATCTATCTTGCCTAACTCAAACCTAAGACTCTGCCACCTTTCTGCTGCATCAACCTAAGCTGATCCCTGCTAATGGACAGCAATCCATACACCCACAGCTGACTTACATTTATTTATTGGAGTTCATTTCAGGGAGGAGACCACCCCTCATATTGTCTTATGCCCAATTTCTGCCTCCAAAGAAAGAAGAAGTAAAAACTAAAAGGCAGAAATGAAATCCACAGGCAGACAGCCTGGCGCCACACCCTGGGCCTGGTAGTTAAAGATCAATCCCTGACCTAACCGGTTACGTTATCTGTAGATTCCAGACATTGTATGGAAAAGCACTGTGAAAATTCCTGTCCTGTTCTGTTCCAATCTGATTACCAGTACATGCAGCCTCCAGTCACATACCCCCTGCTTGCTCAATCGATCACGACCCTCTCACACAGACCCCCTTAGAGTTGTGAGCCCTTAAAAGGGACAGGAATTGCTCTCTCGGAGAGCTCAGCTCTTGAGACGGGAGTCTTGCCGATGCTCCCAGCCAAATAAACCTCTTCCTTCTTTAACTTGGTGTCTGAGGAGTTTTGTCTGTGGCTTGTCCTGCTACATTTCTTGGTTCCCTGACTGGGAAGTGAGGTGATTGGCGGATGGTCACAGCAGCTCCTTAGGTGACTTAAACCTGCCCTGTGGAACATTCCTGATAGGAACTCTGGCCAGCCTGAGCAACACAGATCCTGAGAGTGCTCCTGGATAGGCATTTGCCCTGGTGGGACGCCTTACCAGAGCATTGTGTGGCAGGCCCCCGTAGAGGATCAACGCAGTGGCTGAACACTGGGAAGGAACTGGTACTTGGAATCTGTACATCTGAAACTTGGTAAGACTAGTCTTCAGAACTTGCCCACTCCATTTGAGTGGAAGCATGGCCTGATCACCCACAGCGTGCGTTTATTGGCACTTTGGTTTTGGTTTTGGTTTTGACTTAGTTTGAATTGCTTGACAGGACTGGTCTTGGGAACTTGCCTACTCCATTTGAGTGGAAGCATGACCCGATCACCCACAGCGTGCCCATACTGGCACTTTGGTTTTTGTTTTTGACTTGACTTGGATTGCTTGATACTTTGGTTTTGGTTTTGTCCTGGCTTGAATTTCTGGATACTCTGATTTTGGTTTTGATTTTGGTTTGGTGTAAACTGTAAAAGTGTGTGTATGCCCTTCTCACCCGTTCTTTGTTTTGTGGTGTGCATGTGATGTGAGTGTGGTGTTTTGTCTCGAAGAAGCATGGGTCAGGCACAAATAAGCCCACCTTACTAGGAACTATGTTGAAAATTTTCAAAAAGGGATTTAAGCGAGACTATGACACCAGGAAAGCTTAGAACTTTATGTAAAATAGACTGGCCAGCATTGGAGGTAGGTTGGCCATCAGAAGGAAGCCTGGACAGGTCCCTTGTTTCAAAGGTATAGCACAAGGTAACCTGTAAATCCAGGGCACCCAGACCAGTTCCTGTACATAGATGCTTGGTTACCACTGGTTTTAGATCCCTCCACAGTGGTTGAGAGAACTGCAGCATAAGCGGCTGGCAGAGGCAGAGAAAGAGAGAGAGAGAGACAGAGAGGAGAGAGACAGACAGAGAAGAGAGAGGGGCAGAGAGGAGAGAGAGAGAGAGAGACAAAGAAGAGAAAGAGAGAGATACAAAAGTAGTTAAGAAAAAAATGTATCTATTCCTTTAAAAGCCAAGGTAAATTTAAAACCTATAATTGATAATTGATGGTATCCTCCATAACCCTATAACACTCCAATACCACTTGGTTGTCAGTGTAAACAAGGGAGTATCCTGAAAGCATTGAGGCCTTCCTATCAAAAATCCTTAACCCGCAGATGGTCCAAATGCATTCAGTCTGTAGTGGCAAATGCTTTGCTAACACAAAAAAAGTAAAATAGTAATAATAATAATAATAATAATAATAATAATAACTTTTAAAGGAAACCTCATTGTGAGCACACCTCACTAGTTCAGTTCAGAAATATCCTAAATCATAAAAGCAAAAAAGTAGCTTACTAACTCAAAAATCTTACAGTATGGGGCTATTCTGTTAGAAAAAAACAAAAACCATCTATACCAATTCTAAGTTAATTTGGACAAAACAACGTCTTGTTAATAGCAAAGGATAATTAAAATTCCAAACTTACAAGGTTTTCAGCAAAACTAAAGTATGCTAAAAGTTAACAGTGTAACATGTTTTATGGCAACTTATATTCTTGTGGCCTTAGTCTACTCCACAGACATAAAAGAAGTTCACTTTGGAAAAGAATGGTTATCATCGTAAAAAAAAAAAAAAAAAAGGAAAAAAGGGGGGGGTGGAATTTATGTAAAAAGGGTATTATATGGCAAATTCTTGTCCTGAAATAAGTTAGCTGGTTGTTTAAAGAAAGAAATATTTGTAATAAGTCAGAAAATTGAAGCATGTCAAAGAATTGCCTGCAAAAGTCATGAAAAGAAAAAGGTTATAAAAGGAAATTCATGCAAGAAATGTTGTATAATTTAAAAGTAATTAGGCCTCCTAAATGTAAAACTATTAAAGAAACAGTTTATGTGCAAGGTATATAAAAAAAGTAAAATATACTTTTAATAGAAGAATTATAAGGAGGCATAAGAATGTAAAGTTTTACCTACATTAAAAGGTTAAAAATATGTATATTTTGTTTTAAAGGTTGAATCAAGTTTTAAAATGTTAATTGAAAACAAAATTCTGTGTGTAAACATTGGCTAAAATTAAAGAGGTATCATCCAGTTTTTCTGTAAATTGGACATTAAAATAAAAGCATAACAGATTTTTCTTAAAGTACCAACCGGCTCTTTAGCAAAAATTATAAAAGGTTAAAAAGAGTCTATAAAATTCTACCTTATAGTCAAATATTAAAAATTAGATAAATATGTCTACAAAGTTTTATTAAAATTAAGTTTAACATTAATAACACACTAATATAAAGGTAAAATTTAACTTATCTGGTATAAAAATCATACAGGGAGCATTGTTAAATGTAAAATGGTATTTGACTTTCTTTGGTTTAAAAACTAATAAAAATAGGTGCTAAAGGAAATTTCTCAGTAAAAAGACACTAAGGACTATAAAGTCCACTGCCAAGGTTCCCATGTTTAAAACAAAAGGTCAATTTCTTAAAAATTATATACTTGGTTTATCTTTCACTTTCCTTTCTCTCAAAAACTAAAAGTCATTTAGCACATGTACCACCCTTAGAATTTCCGGTAAATCAGCACCAGCCTGAAGATCATGTTCTCATCAAAAGGTGGAAAGAAGAAAAACTCGAGCCAGCCTGGGAAGGACCCTACCTTGTGCTGCTAACCACCAAGGCTGCTGTTCATACAGCAAAAAAGGATGGTCTCATCATACCCGAGTCAAGAAAGTGCCACCTCCTCCAGAGTTGTGGGCCATAGTCCCAGGGGAAAACCCTACCAAACTAAAGCTAAGAAAAATTTAACTCTTTTCACTTATTCTATTACTCTTTCTTCTTTCCTTGTTCTATTGCTGACCATCTAGTTATTAACATAACCAAGTCAATTTTGCCTCAAACTATTTCATTTAATGCTTGCTTTGTTATACCCTGTGGAGACTTGCCAAGTCAAAGACAGCTTCCTACTTCAGAAAAGTATTTCTGTCCCTCCTGACTCTCCTTAGACTGGGCATTAGTAAACTAGGACCATTTAATCCGGGGATATTTCGAAACAGACCCCAGTGCCAACCAGGAGCCTTGCCCCCCAGTGTAGAGCTTTTATGCCATAGTTGGTCCAACATTCTGTGGACCACTAAAGAGCAAGGATGGACTGCCCCAACAGGTTTTTGTAATTTCCTAAAATCATACATTCATTTTACTAGAGGATCATAGAAGTTAAAGACTTAAAACAAACTTTAGCAATTAAGACAGGATACCAAGATGCAAATGCCTGGTTAAAATGGATCAAATATTCGATCTGCACGTTAAACAAAAGCAATTGTTATGCTTGTGCACATGGTAGGCCAGAGGCCCAGATTGTCCCCTTTCCACTAAGGTGGTCCTCCAGTTGACCAGGCATAGGCTGCATGGTAGCTCTTTTCCAGGATTCTACAGCCTGGAGTAATAACTCATACCAAGCTCTCTCTGCTATATCCCGAAGTCCGGCACCCTGCAGGTCAGCCACTGAGGGCCATCCAGCTTCCGTCTCCCAACACTAAGTTCACTTCATGTCTCTCATGACAGGGAGGAAACTTAGCATTCCTTGGAGACCTGAAGGGATGCGATGAGCTTAAGAATTTTCAAGAGCTTATCAATCAGTCGACCCTTGTTCATCCCTGAGCGGATGTGTGGTGGTATTGTGGTGGACCTTTACT
The DNA here is from genome assembly GCF_008728515.1 of Papio anubis. NCBI lineage: Eukaryota > Metazoa > Chordata > Mammalia > Primates > Cercopithecidae > Papio > Papio anubis. Next base: position 56,389,904 of record NC_044990.1, on the reverse strand, counting down.
GGGCACTCCGCTGAATAACTAGAGTGGCACTTGTGCTTTAGTTCATTTCGCTATCTCTCTCACCCTGGTATTTCATCAACCAGAGTGAGAAAAAATAAGACATCGTCAAGCGAGAGAAGCCCCTTATGGGTCTTTCAACTCTCACATCTATTTAGATGCAACTGGAGCCCCATACATTTAAAGCATGAAATCAAATAGCTACAGGATTTAAGTCAATATTTTAGTGGGTGACAGTTAATAAAAATATAGATTAGATAAACTACATCTATTACAACCAACAGCAACAAGCTTTTCATGAGTTTAAGAAAAAAAAAAAAAAAAAAACTCATGTTGACCCCAGCCCTGGGGCTACCTGACCTGACAAAACCCTTTACACCCTATGTATCAGAAAGAAAAAAAAAATGCAGTTGGAGTTTTAACTTAGACTGTAGGGCCCTCGCCAAGGCCAGTGGCCTATCTCTCAAAACAACTAGATGGGATTTCCAAAGGCTGGCCCCCATGTCTAAGGGCCCTGGCAGCAATGGCCCTGTTAGCACAAGAAGCAGATAAGCTAACTCTTGGGCAAAACCTAAACATAAAGTCCACCCATGCTGTGGTGACTTTAAAAAATACCAAAGGACATCATTAACTAACGAATGATAGACTAACTAGATACCAAAGTGTGCTCTGTGAAAATCCCCACATAACCATTGAAGTTTACAACACCCTAAACCCTGCCACCTTGCTCCTGGTATCAGAGAGCCCAGTTAAATATAACCGTGTAGAGGTATTGGACTCAGTTTATTCTATTGGGCCCAACCTCTGAGACCATCCTTAAACATCAGTATACCGAAAGCTGTACATGGATGGGAGCAGCTTCACCAACTCCTGCAAAGTGACTCCGAAGAAGACAACAAGCCCTGCTCCAGTCACACCCGGAAGCTGACTGGTCCACGCATGGCTGAAGCATGAGAAAATTCATTGTGAGACTCATTTTCCTTAAAATTTGTACTTGTACAGTAAGGACTTCAATTGACCTTCCTCAGACTGAGGGCTGTTCCCAGTGTATACATCAAGTCACTGAGATAGGACAAAAAGTCACTATGGTCCTATTATTTTACAGTTATTATAAGTGTACTGGAACTCTAAAAAAAAAATTATTCATATAACGTTATTCTATACAAGGTATATAGCCCAGGAAATGACCAACTTGATGTGTGTTATGACCCATCTGAGCCTCCCATGACCACAGTTTTTAAAATAAAATTAAGAACTGAAGACTGGTGAGGGCTCATAAACAATACGAGTAAAGTGTTAGCCAAAAAATAAATAAATAAGTAAGAAGAAGAAGGATAGTAAATAGCCCCCTGAGAGAATCATACAATATTATAGGCCTGCTACTTAGCCACAAGATGGTGCGTAAGGATACCGGACCCCCATTTACATGCTCAACCAAATCATACAGTTACAAGCTATCTTAGAAATAATCACTAATAGGACTGGCAGAGCCTTGACTATTCTGGCCTGGCAAGAAACTAAGATGAGATATGCTATCTATCAAAATAGGTTGACTCTCGACTACTTGCTAGCAGCTAAGGAGAAGTCTGTGGAAAATTTAACCTTACTAATTGCTGCCTGCACATAGATGATCAGGGGCAAGTAATCAAACATATAGTTAAAGACATGATGAAACTGGCACATGTGCCTGTACAAGTGTGGCACGGATTTGACCCTGAAGCCATGTTTAATAATGGTTCCCAGTGCTAGAAAGATTTAAAACTCTTATAATAAAAATTATAATAGAAATACGAACCTGCTTGCTGATCCCTTATTTACTACCTGTACTCATTCAAATGGTAAAAAGTTTCATCGCTACTCTAGTTCGCCAGAATGCTTCAGCACACGTGTACTACATAAATCACTACTGATCTGTCATGAAAGAAGACATAGTGAAGATGAAAGTGATAACTCCCACTAATAAAATGAGTGAGAGTCTCAAAGTGAGGGGAATAAAGGAGGAGACCACCCCTCATATTGTCTTATGCCCAATTTCTGCCTCCAAAGAAAGAAGAAGTAAAAACTAAAAGACGGAAATGAAATCCACAGGCAGACAGCCTGGCGCCACACCCTGGACCTGGTAGTTAAAGATCGACCCCTGACCTAACCGGTTATATCATCTATAGATTCCAGACATTGTATGGAAAAGCACTGTGAAAATTCCTGTCCTGTTCTGTTCTGATCTGATTAACAGTACATGCAGCCCCCAATCACGTACCCATTGCTTGCTCAATCGATCATGACCCTCTCACACAGACCCCCTTAGAGTTGTGAGCTCTTAAAAGGGACAGGAATTGCTCACTCACAGAGCTTGGCTCTTGAGACAGGAGTCTTGCTAATGCTCCCGGCCGAATAAACGTCTTACTTCTTTAACTCGGTGTCTGAGGAGTTTTGTCTGCGGCTCATCCTGCTACACATTCTATAGCTTCCTTTTCACTCAGAAAATACCACCAGGGGACTGGAATGTTCTAGAATCTTTGTTTCTTACATTTAGCATTCCTTATTTTTTACTGGGTCTAGAATTTAAGTTCTCTAAGTTGAAAATACCCAAGCTGAATAAGTATGCATGTAAATACAATTTTGTTCAGTATTGATTTTAGAAAAGTTTTAAATGAAGCAATTGTTCTTTCCAAAGCTGCTTCATCAAGTAGAAAATGGAAACATTGGTTCCTAAAAAATGTTGTAATTTTACATTAATCCACAGCTTGAAAGGCAAGTGGGAATGTTAAAGAAACATTCCAACCAATTTTGCACAGGTCAAGGAAAACCACGTTTTTTCAAACATCATGTCTCTTGTTTATTTATAACATCAGATACGTGCAGGCTTCCGGTGTTGGTGGAACGCAGCTGACCTCGTAGAAACATTTCTGGCTGCTCATTTACACTTTGAAGTTGTGAAAATTTTCCAGAGCAAATATCCCTAATTTCTGGTAACACAAGGTACATCATGTACAGCACAACTACTAGTTTAAAGCAGAGTCAAGCTAAAATACAGAATGGCTGTTCCCAGTCATAAGCACATTATCCCTACTGAATAAAATGAAAATGGTGGAGGCAGGGAATGTTTTGAAAGTAGGATAAGGGTTCCTCATGACTTTCCTTGTGAACAGGGGCCTCAGATCAGCCAGCAGTGGACATCAGAGAGATTCACGTTACCCCAGTGTGATAAATAATGAAGCACAATGCATAATTGTCACTAAGTTCTTAGAACCTTCTCAGACCCAAACTACCATGCAGAATGCATTACCTCAGGCTCCACAGGGTCACGAGGGAGATAACCAAGTGTCGGGACGAGTAAATAGACATAATTGTACCAAACTCCTGTAATTACAACAACCCTTTAGAAAAACTGGAATTCCATTTTGCTCAGCTGCTTTCCCTACTCTGTTGGAAAAAAAACAAATGGTCTTCGCAAACAGAAATCCTGAATGTGTAAATTAACTTCTAACTTTACAGTTCAACCACAGGCCTGGTCACAGAATTAACTTTTAAAATGAACACTTTGTCTTGTATTCTCATCTGAAAATGAAAAATGCTTAATAAAATTTAATGTTTAAAAAATAGAGGCAATGATACAAAAGATCCAATTATGTCGTTGCTATATAACTAAATAGGAACTCTGGTGCCACAAGGCTTAAATGAAACTCAGTGCTTTTTAAGAAGCCATTTTTCAGTGCTTCTTAGGAAACTGTTTTCAAATTCTCCACTTCAAGACCAATGGATGTCTTTTTACAATACCAAACGCTGAAGTAACGCTAAGTATCTCCCAAATTGTGGAAGGGCAACGAAAGTCAGTCCCTCGTTACTCCTGACCATTTGTCCAACTTCAAGAACAATCTGGGACCTGAAAAAAATTGATGTTATTTCTCAAACAGCCTAACTTATTTTTAAGGAGCAGTACACAATTTTGCCTGTATATCAGAATAAAGTAGTTGACACAGCACCAGCTCAGGAGGCAGAAGAGGTGAATATGATTTGATTCATCAATGATCAGCTGACTCTGTGACTAATGTCCTCAGCTAATTGCCTTATTTAAGAACGTGCTGTTACATACCCCTTATCTCTAGCACATGCTCTCTTTGTTTCCTTCATAGCACTTAATACAACTTATAATTATTTTTATTTTCATGTTTATTTACTCACTCATCTACTCAAATATATATGAAGGCAGAAAACATGTCTTAGTATTCAACTTAGTATATCTGCCAATTCACAGTTGAAAAAAAAAATGAGCTCAAAGATTCATGCATTCATTTGTCCATTCAACAGACACTTACTAAATTTTTATTTTATGTAAGCACTAGGTCCTTGAAAAGAGAATCTACTTCACAATATTTTTAAATATTGAATGAGATCATACACTTATTTTATGAAGTAAACATATAATTAAAGTGAACTGTTGTTATTATTTATTGTTAATACATTGTTATATTATTTACCTAACATAAAAGCCTTCTAATTCCAGAGAAAATAGCGTCTTTCTCTACAACCAAGGGACAAATATTCTGAATGCTGCTTAAGATAACAGAGTTGTCAAACATAAGTTTCTAACCTATGAACTAACCTTCACATTAAAAAAAAATTTCATTATAGTATGTAAATGCATGGGAGAAAATTCTATTTATATTTTATGATTTTCATTGATGAAAAATTTATTTCATATGATGTAATATTACTTATAAGGAAATATTTTGTCTGAGTTCAGTCATAATTCTTCATGAACTTAAGGAATAAACTTGGACTGTTCATGGCACACAGTCTTTTCATTTCACATTTACATGAACAATGCATTTGGATACCTTTGTTGTTGGAGAATCTCAAGGAAAAGACCCAAGTAAAGCTGAGAAGAAGCATAAGAGGCAAGGCAGAGAAGGGGGATGCCTTAAGGCATAGCAGTTCACTTAAAGGAAGACATGGTTCGGACTGCAGTATCAAATAAACATCTACATAGCTCTTAGGAGGAGTAAATATCAAGGCGTAATGGAAACCTGAGTGAGGACAGCAAAACAAAGTGTGTCAACTGATAATACTAAAAAACTAGCCTTTTAGAAGATGATTTAAAATACACATTTTAAAAAAAGAACATGAGCCATTATATTGGAACTATAATTCTCTACCAAGGTAGATTGCACTATTGAAATAGATGCATCAGTTAAGAGTGAGTTACCTTTCAAGAAACAGAGAACTCAATTTGCAGTGGCTTAGCAACAAGGAAATACTATTGAGACAAGAAGTCTAGTGGTAATTAACTGTAGACAATAATGTAGTTGCTCGAAATACCCAGGCTGCTATCTGTGTGATTCTCTTGGCCTTTTATTCACTATTATAAGACAAATACTTCTTTGGGAAATTCAGGGTTTAAAGAAAGAAGTATGATGGTGCTAGAGAAAGTTCACCGTAGGGTTTGGCTCACATCTCATTGGCCAACATTGAGTCATGTGGCACTCCTGACTGCAAAAGATGTTTATTTAGCCTCTATAGAAGAGATTAAAAAAGACAAAAATAGGTTGGGATGTAGGGTTGAACAAATCAACCTACAGTATCTTCCACATTTCTTTTTTCTCTTAGCATATGTATGTTTGCTTGTGTGTCAAAATCCAAAATTATACTAAGAGATCATAAAAAAGGAAATATTATTCTTCGGTCTTCTCTTAATTATTAATTAAGACTTTAGCAAATGTCATGATGATTGATTTCCACTTAGGTTGCTTTGTATTTTATAATGTTAAAACTTTCAGTACTTCCTTGGAAAAAATTAAACTAGGATTTTTAAGCCATGGTTTTTAGTGAATGGGTTATTTAGAGGATTTCCTAAGAGTTTTGACTAATAAGACATGTCAGCCAAAAAAAATCTTTGCTGTCCCTTTGGGATTCAAACTATTTAGTGTTACATAACACTACTCCAATACATTTGTAGCTGACTGCTAATAAACTGCACAAATGTCATCATTTCAGCTAGATATTCTCAGAAGAAATCATAAATATGAGATTTAAAAAAATTTTACTTCTGCAAAAACCCCAGCCAGATCTATGCTTATCTATGTTGAAAGACTAATTGCACAAAAGAAGTTCCAAATTTTATTTTTAGAAGACTGTGAAAAAGCATCCATAAGGACATCCATGGGATATTTCTCCCATGTTTTTATTTAAAATTGGTATTTCACTGCTTAAGAGTTTAATTATTTTGTGCATTCTAAACAACATTTTGAGAAATGCATGTAAGAATTAATTGTATTTTGTCATTAAGGTCTAATTCTGATCAATTCAATTTCATTCAACAGACACATTTATTTAGGATTTACTGTGTTAACTACTGTAGACAGAGAGTAGGAGGGAATACAAAGAAGTAGTCTGAGAGGAAGACATGCGTTTGATGTTAGCACAGTATAGTTAGTGCCACATATAAGAAGAAATAGAATGCTTTTGTAGGGGCACAGGTAAGGAGCACAACTTCAACACCACCCAAATGAATAAGCTGAGGAATTCCTGTGGAAAAGTGTATGCCCCTTGCTTCTCGAAGGGTGGATTATTACTGAGCCTTAGAAAGATAACTCTAATTGGGACTGGGTACTGTGGCTCACCCTGAAATCCCAGCACTTTGAGAGGCCAAGGCATGAGGCAGCACTTGAGCCCATGAATTCAAGACCAGCCTGGGGAACACAGCAAGAATCTCTCTCTTCAAAAAATAAAAGTAAAAATTAGCTGGGCATGGTGACACACAACTGTAGTATTAGCTACCTGGGGGGCTGAGGTGGGAGGATTGCTTGAGGCCAAAAGGCTGAGGCTGCAGTGAGCCGTGATCACAACAGTGCACTCCAGCCTGGGTGACAGAGCCAGACTCTGCCTTTAAAAAAAATAAAATATATAAATAAGGCAATAAAATAAAAATTATAATTAAGAAAGCCCATTACTTTCTCTACTATAGGCTGCCTTACTTACATTTTAAGAACCCCTTTTCAATATCTAGAGCTTCCTATTTCCCCCTCTAGCATTTTCTTTACTTGTGTACTGATTTCAGGCACAGTATTTCCAACACATGCAATCAATAATCTGACCATTCCTTATTGCTCTTGCATTTTACAAAAGGATCTGAAGAAACATAAGATGTTTGGGTAGGAAAATTTTAATTCCTCTTTGTTCTTCTGATTGTTACTTAAGTTTCTGGAACCTCCAAGACAAATTAAAATTATCAGAGAATCACAGAGTTTTGAACAATAACAGAATTACATTTATTAATCCTCCATCCCATTCCTCAATAATTCCCATGTCTTTCTGCTCTCCACACTTTACTGTTTTCTCTTCTTGTTCTAAGATTTGATCACTCTGCCTATACCAAAATGGCAGAATTCTTGGGCATTTCTTAACTTTCTCAAGTAATAATTGATTCAAATGAAGCATGAAAAGAGTTTTTTTTTTAATCTAATGTTCACACTTATCCCTAATACTTACCTCTCACAAAATCTAACATCGAAATTTTCTTGACTCTTAATACGTTGCACAGCTACAGCTAATAGTGGAGTAAGAATGAGAAGTAGGCAATGATTTGCGTTTGTGTAATACTGAGTAGTCTATTGATAACTCAGTGAGGACTTTAAACATATGTATATGCAAACCTTTCTGGGAATGTGGATATGTGCATTTCTAGGAGAGGTTCATAGCTTTTACCAGATTATCAGAAGAGGGCTAAGACAAGAGGAAAGAAATGATAAGAATATTTGACCAGTGTAAATGATGCTTATATAACTAATGGTACTTACTTATGTATATGGTAATGATTTGGATCCATCTCTCAAGTGCTCCTTTTTCTCTTAATGCTTATTTTTTCCTCACAAATGTTAGTCCTTTCTCTTCTACTATTCATGAGAGCAAATGCAGGAGCCAAAAATTTAGGAAATCCTCAGGCAGAGAGTATTAGCAAATCCGCTGACTTTCAAATAATGATGAAGGATTGCAGAAAAGATATTTGAGTATAGGAGAAACCATAATATTAATGTTCTATTTTAATCTTCTGTAATCTCTCAATAATTCAAGTACACTTATGAGAGATCATTCACTCCTCCTTGTCATTTCCACAATCCCTTCTCTCCCAACAACACCACCATGCCATTGTGGATACCTTGCTTCCATTGCAGGCAACAGATGACTGTCTTGTAAATACACATTCCATACCACATTCCACTCAAGGTGCTCAGATCAGATAGAATGAAGTAAGAAGATGGTGGTATCTTAGTAAACACACTTGAACATAAGTCTTCACATTTCCATGAATTTCTTCCTTAACAGCAGCCACCTGAGGCTGAGTCATTCCTCAAAATGTTAGCAGAACATCTTCAGATCTTGTTTAGTCTCATTAAAAAAAAAGCAAAGCTTCTCAATGTTGGCTGCACCTTAAAATAACCTGGGAAGAATTAAAAATTACTGATGCCAATATTACACCCTGAAGATTCTGCTTTAATTGTACTAAAGCCATGGTTCTTATTCTGGGCTATCCATCAGAATCACCTGTGGGTGTTTTTAATGATCTACATGCCTGTTCTCTATCTCCAGATAGCTGAATATGAATCTCTGACATATGAACTCCCTATACAATTACAGTTTCCAAAACTTTGCAAGTGATTCTAATATACAGTAATGGGTTGAGTCTCAGTACTCCACATTCACCCTTCCTCATTGGTCCAAAATAGGAAGCCCAGCTCTAGTCAATGGAATAACTTCCAAATGGTGTTTAGTTTTTTGCAAAAAAAATATATATATATATATATCTCTTAACGTTTTAAAAAGAATTTGTCACAGACCCCAACATAGAGCAAAACCAAAAAAGTGGCCTTGAAGTAAATCAGTTTATAATCCTTTTATGTGACTTCTTTTGAGTGGCCAACATTTTACTGGCTGCAAATAGATATTCCTAATCACTATGCCCCGGTCCGAAGTTTTCAAAATTACCCAAAGTTGTGGATGCTATTAAATGTACATGGTTTCCTTCACAAAATATATAATAGGATACGAGTGGACAACAACAAAACCACATGAAAGTGTACATGCAGGCAGTTCATCCAGGATTACTCACTAGTAAATAAAAATAAAAGCTAATATTTGTTCAACAATTATTATCTGTTTAAAGTTTTCTGACAACCTTATAAGCATTATAAAATTTAATTCTCATGACTGCCTTCTAGGGTAGATATTATTGTTATTCTCAAATGACAGACTGGCAAAGCAAAAATTAGGAAGCTTAAATGATGCTTCTGCTTATCAGCTTCATAGAATTGTGATGCCTAAGTAAAATTTCAAATTACTATGTCATAGTGACTTTCATGATAAAATAAAAGTAGTCAAAATTGTGACCTTTATGCCTGTAAATACCAAGATTTGCCTGCTTGCATTCTAATGAATATATTAAATGAAAGTCTGTTAACGCTATCACATAAATGCATTGCCTTCCAAGCCTAAAACCCCATGGTGTGAACTTTCCCTCCCAAAATATATTAACTTTTTTGGTTCTGTTACTGCAGCTGGTGGATAATACTTAAAATTGAGTTCTAAGAAACAGACAGTGACTCAAAATTTCTACAGAACAGTAGATTCATGTTTAAACAAATACACACAAATTTATTCTGCAGTGACAAAATATACTGTTCAATGCTTTATCAATATTATATTATTACAACTGAATCCATATGGACCAGAAAAAGATTATTCACACAAATCACAAAGATACTGTGGTAGGTAGAATAATGGGCTCCCCCAAAATGCCCATGTCCTAGTCCCCAGTCCCTATGAATACGTTTTCTTACATGGCTAAAGGGACTTTATAAAGACCTTTAGAAGGCAGATTATACTGAATTATCTGGATAGGCCTCATCTAATTACGAAGTCCTTAAGAGTAGAAGAAGATAGGCAGAAGGCAATGTCATAGTGATGTGGCTTGGAAAGGATTCAACCCACCTCTGTAGTTTTCGAAGACAGAGAAAGAGGTCATGAGCCAAGAAATGTGGGTGGCCTCTAGAAGCTGCTAAAGGCAAGCAACTAATTTTCTCTTACAGCTTCTAGAAAGGAACACCCTTGATTTTAGCACAATAAGACCTGTGTCAGAGTTCTGACCTACTGTACAACAATAAATTTGTGCTATTTTTAGCCACTAAATTAGTGGTAATTTGTTACAGCAGTAAAAAAAGCTAATACAAGGCAAGGATGCACACTTTTGCCACTTGTGTTCAACGAAGTATTGGAACTCCAAATTAGGCAAGAAAAAGCATCCAAATTGGAAAGGAAGAAGTACAATTACCCATGTTTGGGGATGACATGATCTTGTATGTACAAAGCTCCAGAGAATCTACAAAAAAGTGATGGGATGCATAAATAATTTTAGTACATTTGCAAGATACTACATTAACATAAAAAATCAGTTCAGTTTTTGTGCGTTAACAATGACACATCTGAAAATGAAACTCAGAAAACAATCCCATTTACAATAACATAAAAAAATAGGAATAAATCTAACCAAGGAGGTGAAGAACATATTCACTGAAAAGTGTAAGACACTGATAAAAGAAGTTAAAGCACACGCAAATAAATGGAAAGACATCTCAGATTTATAGATGAGAAGAATTAATATTGTTAAAATGTGCACACTATGCAAAGTAATCTTCAGATTCAATCCAATCTTTGTCAAAATCCCAATGGTATTCTTTACAGAAATAGAAAAAAATCTTGAAATTCATTTCAAGTCACAAAAGACCCCAAATAGAAAAAACAATCTGAAGAAGAAGAAAACAAAGCTGGAGATATCACACTCTTGATTTTAAAATATATTTTAAAAACTACTGTGTTTTTTAAAATAGTATGGTACTGGCATAAAAACAGGTAAATAGATAGATAGATAGATAGATAGATCATTAGGGAAATTCAAATTAGGGAAATGCAAATCAAAACCACAATGAGATATCATCATATACCTGTTAAAATGGTTATTATCAAACAACAAATAAATAAAAGATAACCAATATTAGAAAGAAGGTGGAGAAATTGGAATCTCTGTACACTGTAGGTGGGAATGTAAAATGGTTCAGTTGCTGTAGAAAACAGTATGGAGGTGTCTCAAAACGTTAACAATAGAACTGCCATATGATTCAGCGATTTCACTTCTGAGTATCTATCCAAAAGAACTGAAATCAAGATTTTGGGGAGATAGCTACATTTTTATGTTAATGGCAGCATTATTTACAATAGCCAAGATATGGAAACAACACAAATGTCCATTACAAATGCAGGATACAGAAATTTGCTATACACCTAAAATAGAACCTTAAAAAAAGAAAATCCTGGCTGGGCATGCTGGTTCACACTTGCAATCCCAGCACTTTGGGAAGCCTAGGCAGGTGGATTACCTGAGGTCAGGAGTTGGAGACAATCCTGGCCAAAATGGTAAAAACCCCCTCTACTAAAAATACAAAAATTAGCCACACGTCTTGGCACCCGACTGTAGTCCCAGCTACAGGTTGAGGCAGGAGAATCGCTTGAGCCCAGGAGGTGAAGGTTGCAGTGGGCCGAGATTGTGCCAGTACACTCCAGCCTGGGTGACAGAGTGAGACTCCATCTCAAAAATAAATAAATAAATAATTAATTAAATATTTAAAGAAGAAAATTCTGCCTTTTGTGACAACTTGGATGAATCTGGAAGACATTATCCCAAGTGAGATAAGTCAATCACAAAGGACAAATATTGCATGATTTTTCTTACACATAAGATGCTTCTAAAATAGCCAGTGGTGTAGAAGTAGACAATAGAATGGTATTACCAGAGGATGGTAGAAGGAGCATATAAGGAGTTTTTATAAATCTTGTATAAATTTACAGATACAGGAAATAAATAAGTTTCAGAGATCTTCTGTAAAACATAGTACCTATGACTAACAAAAGGTCTTATGTTCTTAAAAATTTTTAAGAAAGTAGAGCTCATGTTAAATGTCAACACAAGTAACAAAATAAAAAAGGGATACAATATTGGAATTGCAAACTATAAATCAAAAGAAGGGGGAAGTAGATAAGGATATAGATAGGGCAACATTGCCTGCAGGTTGGAGTTGAGTGATTGGGGTTCATTATAATGTTGTATCTGTTTTTGTGTATGCATAAAATTCTCCAAAAAGTGAAGTTTTGAAAAATACTGTAGGTTAGAAAGACTGACCATATATTTTTTACTTGATGACAAATTTAAAGGACAGTTGGAAACAACTAATTTTTCCCTATGAATTGATACTTCTATCTGTCCTCTCCATTTTATTTTCCCTGTCACAGCCATCAGGGTTAAGATATTCATTATATGGTCCCTGGATTCCTGCAATCAACTGCTACCTAATGCCCTTTACTTCATTCAACATCTCCCCAAATCCTTCTCTCTGCCACAGTCACTATAACCTTTATTATTCCATTCAAACACACATATAGTATTCAAGGGCATTCTGTATGCAAATTGATTTGCTCTACTTTTAAGATTTTCCACCCTTTTGTCCAGACTATTTATTTCACTCCCCTCTAACCCAACAGATAGTAGAAAGCCCAATCTCTTTATTCTTCTAAAAAATGCCATGCTCATTCTGGTTGTAGATGGCTAATCCTTCTCTCTTCACGCATTCCAATTCTACCAGTCCTTTAAGACTGATTCATTTCCCTGAATGATTGTTTTATTTTTAGATTTAAAATAAATGGAAAATAAAGTATATTTTTATAAATACATATATATTTTAATCTTTAAAAATACAAATACAGTATACATATGTAATATATCTCTTCCACCTTAGGAACTCCATAGTATTTATTTAATTGGACCAACTTAATAATGTCTGTTACTCAGGAACTGGTCATTTGAATATTCATAATGAAAGGACAGCTCTTTGTTGTCTCAAAACTAGTTTTTGGCATTAAATCTAAACCAAGTTTGGTAAATACTACCATTCTGAGGTGTTGTTTGGGATAGTGGTTTAATTTTTGGTTGTTTCAAGGCATTTCTAAGGATATACAACTAAAACATAAAGACATTGGAAAATATAAGATGTTGTTCTTCTTTCTCTCACAGTTTGGAATCCAGTGTCTTGAGATGCATTTGCCTACTGCAGACTAAGGCTGCCTAGAAAGTGATGAGCTGGCTCCCTCAGCATTTACTCTGCAGTCATTGTCCCTTGTACAATGCTTTACATAAAGCCCTGCTTGTGCTAACCTCAGAGGAATGCAGTTTGCCTGGGGTCAAGGCCTCCACAGCACATCCATGAAAATCAGCAATGTGATGAGGTATACAATATCAATCTACAGAGCAATACAAGGGCCTCTTGATAAGATAAACAACATCTTAGGTTCAGGGCATCATGAGGTTCCGGGTAAAATTGATTTCTACTTAAAAACATATTCACATTATCTAATAGAAGGTCTCTGTTCCCATTAAATTTTTTCTTCACCCACGGTATTTTTACTTTAAAAACACTAAATATTGTAGTACTTCAATTTTTCTTGGGTTAAATTAGCTTTTTGTATATATGTCAGAGGCATTCAAACCAGAGTGACTCCATTTTGAACGAGGGCTTGGAAAATGAGGCTGGGACTTGCTGAGCTGCATTCTTAGAAAGTTAGGCATTCCTAGCCTCCAGATGTTTACAGTTAAGGGAACAAATTAATAATGTTTATTAAACAGACTCAGACTTGGGAGTGTCCACATATCCCAATATCTGGGGAACAAAAGCATTCCTAATTTTGCTTTAAAGATAATAATACTGGTTTTTTGCAAAATATAGTAATGAAGAAACTTAATCCTTTATCACAAACCCTTGTAGCAGAGCACATCTCCCCCATGTATACAAGCACTGTAGCCAGGGTGGATGCGTTCCTTCTCTTACTTTCGGGAACGTCCTAGTCTTGTCTATGGAGTAGCTGTTTTTTCATCACTTTACTTTCTTAATAAACTTGCTTTTACTTTGCACTGCAGACTCACCCTAAATTCTTTCTTGCATGAGATCCAAGAACCCTCTCTTGGGGTCTGGATCAGCACACCTTCCCTGAAACATTTCTGGCAACTTTGGGTAAGTGGGGTTGTCTGGTAACATATTTCTGGCAAACCACCCAATGGATGATACTGAAGAAACCCCCAACCCAAAGGAAATAGACTGCAGTACTGATTGGACGACTTTGGGTAAGTGGGGTGCATACTTGAGTAAAGAATAGGATTGGGCTAGAGGCCCAATTTAGGGGAGTTAGAGTCTCTCCTAAAGACTAAGAGGGTTAAAGGCTCCTCTCAATAAAAGGCACAGACACTTGACCAACCTTGGGTTAGAGGCCCAACTTGAGAGGGTTAGAATCACTTCTACGATTTAGGGGATTAGAAGCCCCTCTCAGTAAAGTCCCTCTTGACTAAGAACGGGTTTGGCACCGCAGGCTATGCTGTTTGTATTCATCAGCCTTGTTCTCTTTGCTGCACTAATCAATTTCTTGGTTGCTGTCTCTGTTTCACTGTCATTTTCAGGAGAATTTATTTAACTGTATTTGAACTTATTCTTCTCCTGTGTCCCTCCCAATTTCTGTCCATTTGTTTGTGAAACATTGGGAACAAAAAGCATCGAAGGCTCCATCTCTAAAATTGCTGATTGAGATTTGATATTTAACAGCTACAGGCAATACCTAATAGATGTGGATAGATAGATGTGGTTATGTTTTATTGTTACTATGCTGACTAGGTGTGATTGAGAAGCACTAGGATAGTAATCAGGGGATTTTTCTCCTTGCTGTTTTGTTTCATTTTGCAAACTGAAAAAAATAAAAAAATAAAAAGAACACTTATTTCCTTCTTGGATTCAGGCAAACTGGCTTTGCTTATCCAATCCACCCTACCGCTATTGCCCAGAACCTGCTTGCTCTGGTCATTCCCATCTAAATCCTTTTCATTTCCCTTGCCTTATTAAACATTTTTGTCAAAGTCCACGTTGTGGTTTATCTAAGATTCATGGCTCAGCTCACCTATATTATTTGGATAATGTGAATAAGAGAATTCGATTTTTGACTGGGATCCCCTCATTAATGTAGCTGGCCTTAAAAACCTCTCATCCTTTTTAGTGGAACTTGGGCAGCGACAATACAATCACACAGGTTTGGAACTTTTCTTTCAACATCACCTCCCTCATTCATGGGAACTGCGGCATCATTTCCAAAGAACTCACCGCTAGGATGTATTCTTGAACACTGGGACCAGTTTAAACTGAATAGACTTAAGATGAGAAAACAGGTGTTTCTATGTAATACTGTTTGATCTCGGTATTATTTGTAAAAACAAGAGAAATGGCCTCCTACTGGGACTACGGTCTTTAATATTGTACTTCAACTTGATTTGTTTTGTAAGCTGGAAAGAAAATGGGATGAAATACCATATGTTCAAGTATTTTTGCTGCTCAGTCAGGATAAAACCCTGCAGCAGGTGTGTGCATGTTTGATGAGGGGAAAAGAAGAAAAAGAGCTAGACATACTAGGTGATTCTTTAATGCAACCCCCTCCCGCCCCCTTTCAGGGGGCATTTTTTGGGTAGAGCAGAAGCTCCTTCTGTCAGCTCTGAAGGTTCAGATGTGTTGGTCCTTTCTCCCTCCAGCCCACCTGAACATTCTACTGGAAACCCTTTGTCCCCTCCTCTTTACCCATCTAGTCCCACACTATACCCACCACTCCCTGAGGAACTCAGCCCAGGAAGTACTACTTGTAGTGGAGCCTCCTATGAACCTCCAAAGGGAAACTTTTGTCCACTTAGAGAGGTGACAAATGGGGAAGAAGTCACTGTGAGAGTACATGTTCCCTTTTCTATGTCTGATTTGGCAGTATACAAAAAGGAATTTGGTCATTTCTCTGGAGACCCAGGAAAATTCATAGATAAGTCTGAGGAATTAACTCTGACCTATAGTTTAACTTGGCAGGGTCAGCATGTTTTGTTGTCTCTGCATTGTACAGTGGAAGAGAAACAACACATTTTGGGGGCAGCTAGGACCCATGCAGATGAGGTATTGGCTTGCAACCCAAACCATAATATATATCACACAGGAAGTATAGCAATTCCAGATCAAGATCCAGGGTAGAACTATCAAAGGGACAGTGAGGACTTGGGGAGGAGAGATTATATGGTCACTCTTTGGTTGGAAGGGCTGATAAATGTATGAAAAAGCCTGTTAACTATGGAAGGTTAAGAAAGTTTCTCAGGGCAAAGATTAAAATCTAGTTTTGTTTCAAGGGCATTTAGTTGAGGCCATCAGGAAATATACTAACACTGATCCTGCCTCAAGGGAAGAGCAAACCCTTTTGGGAGTACATTTTATAACTCAGTCTGCCCCAATATCCACAGAAACTACAAAAAGAAGCTATGAGTCCTCAAACTCCTATGGAACAGCTTTTAGATAAGGCATTTTTAGTTTTTCGTAACAGGGACAAGGCAGGAGAAGCAGAAAGAGCAAGAAGGACCTCCCACAAGGTGCAGCTCTTGGCTGCAGCCTTAAGCTCGCCTCCCACATAGGGTTGTCCTCCTGGCTCTTGGACTGAACAAAGGAAGCTGAAAGGTAGGAAGCGCAACACTGGGCATCTGAGTCAGCGTCCCTTGGGCATAAATCACTGTGCACACTGTAAGAAAATTGGGAGAGTGATCACCTAGTCTTCCAAAGGGAGCCACTGGCACCTGAACCAATGATGGCTGAAATAGCTAGACAAGTCCAAGAGTGATGAGGCCAGAGACCTTCCACCACAGCTCCCATTGGACAACTAATCATGTCTCTGGAGGAGCCTTGGGTAACTCTTGCTGTGGCAGGTAAGAATGTTAACCTCCTTCTGGGTTGCCTGCTCTGTTTTTGACCCATTAAAATGGGTCTCTGCCACCCCAAAATTGTATGATCAAGGGGATAGATTGACAAGCCCTTAGATGCCCTTTTACCTATCCTCTAAGCTACTCTTCAGGGACTTTGATTTTCTCCTAATTGCCCCACCTACTTGTTGGGAAGAGATTTGTTGATTAAGCTGCAAGAGGCTCTATATTATTGTGGCAGTTGTACAGTAGTGTTAAATCAAGTTTAACCTCAAGCTGCCTCCTTACATATTTTAAGTTCTGCCTAAAGGTTTCTCTGTACATTGTGAACTATAACAAGTGGAAGTGTAAACAGACTGTAGCCTACACTTGTGCTAATTCAGCAAGTTTTGGCTAATCAAATATAGCCAACTATTTGAATTATGTTCAAATAAGGCAAATACCAAACTGTAACCAATCTAGCTGTTTCTGTACTTTGCTTTCCTTTTTCTATCCGTAAATCTTCTTCCATCATGTCGCTATGCTGGGGTCTCTGAGGATACTCTGGCTTGGGAGGCTGCCTGATTTGCAAATTGTTTATTACTCAATTAAACTCTTTTAAATTTAATTTAGCTAAAGTTTTTTTTTAACCTATGAAAAGTTTCTCTTTTACCTCTGTAAAAGACGAGTGCCTAAATGAATTTTAAAAAGACCCAATGATACGTTGCCTACAAGAAACACACTTCACCTATAAAATGCACACAGACTGAAAGTAAAAAGATGGAAAAAGATATTCATGCCAATGGAAACCAAAAAAAGAGCAAGAGTAGCTATACTTATAGAAGTCAACATGGATTCCAAAACAAAAATTATAAGAAGAGACAAAGAAGGCCATTATACAATGACAAAGGTGTCAATTTTGCAAGAGGGTAAAATGATTACCAGTAGCCATAGGAATAGTAAATAGTGACAATTCTAAGGACAATAGAGAAGGAAATGCCAGCACACAATATCACAGGAATCCACTGAGGAACCGGCACTGAAACGTGGCCTTCCTTCTACCACTCAAACAAAATGTTTCTGGCAAGCATATTACCTCTATATTACCAGGTAAAATGGAAAATGTTTCTTTCCCTAGCCTACAGTAACTCTCATTTACCATTGTAGACAGTTTCTCCCTAGTTTATGTGGTACCATTCGGTCCTGATATCTCATATCTGGTAACTCCTCCATTCTGTCTTTTGTAGGCTTCCATTCCTCTGTTAGTTCCCTTTTTTCAAATATTCCCTGAAATATAAAATCCATAAGCTTATTTTAAGAGATTCATATGATTTGTTCTGGCTTGATACTTATCGCCCTTAACTTATCTTTATCATTATTGGGAGGGTGAATATTATAAAATGAAATTGGATCCAAATCTGTGTACATATTGAGAATAGTTATCTTCAATTTCCATGTACTATTTAAATTTCTGAGATCAGCACATTTTGTGCTCTGAATCCCACTCTCTGTTTGTCTCTTTTACTTCTGCCCTCTCTTTAGTCACTGACTGCAATTTCTGTGCTCTGTTCTTTCCCTGGGAACATAATTTTTCCATTTCTAGTCCTTTTTTTTTTTTTTTTTTTTTTTTTAACATTTTTCTTCTAACTGTTAACTTCCTCCTTCAAAATTTGGTCCAACAGGAATAGATTATTCATCAAATGGTTTTCAGTGGGAGTGGAGGTAGATTATTGTTAGGGTTGAAAATTAAGTTACATATTCTTTTCTTTAGCATCACTAAAATCAATCCCAGATGCAATGGAAAAATGTATTAAAAATTTAATATAAGAGAAAATTAGATAATTTTAGTTTCTTAGTGAATGGTTACATTTTTGGATGAGTTGCTTAAGTGTAAAATTAATGTTTAAATTTTAAAAAGAAAATACTGAAAGATTTAATTCAGTAATAGTTCAGACTTCAGTAGTTGAAACAAAAACAAAATTAAAAGGGTGAATGACAAATTACGGGTATATAAAAAACAGACCCTCTCTTGCTATTCACAATATATACGTAACTCTTGTAAATTAATAAAAAAAGCACTATTACCCCAGGATAAAAAATAATTCAAATGGCATGGATGAACGTAAATATCTTTATTTTTTAAATGAAGATAAATACACCAAAAATTTAACAGTGTTTACTGATAAGTGACTGAGGTAGGAGTGATTTTCATTTTTTACTTTATTCTTTTCCATATTGTACAAATTTGTCACAAATTATACTCCTATTAAATCATATTTTCATTTTTAAAAACAATGTAAAGTATCTGTAAAATTCTTCTGTACAGCAGGATTTAAAATTTGTGCAAAATTGGAAATAACCAATGCCTAAGAATGGACAAGAATGAAGTTTTTTGAGTCTTCCATCACATGCTAGATTAGGTTCTAACTTATCAGGCATGGCTAACAAAGTTATTTATCTCCAGCTTCTGCTTCCTTTGGGGGTCATGTTCTGCTGCTGCTAGGCCATAAGTTCTCTTAATTCCTGATACCCTAAGTCACCTGCAAGATCCTGTGCTTTATGGGATTACTCACAGATCCTGTGCTCTGTATCTGCCCCTTTCACATGCTAGTCCAATTGTCTGGAACAACGTCTTCTGCCTATCTGCCAGATGGGTTCATATTTGGCCTTCAAGACTTCAAACACTATTTCAGTAGCTTTTTTTCTTTCATCCCCAAGCGGACTTAGATACTTTGGTTTTCATGTTCCCATAGAACTCAGTGTGTCAATTAAGGTCTAAGGCTGAGTTGAAGTGGAAGAGATTTACTTGGGGGAAAAGTTTCTGGAAGACAAAGGGCAAAAGGTGCAGGAGAAAGCAGGTAGAGGCTACAGACTGTTATGCAGCTCTAAAACCTATAAGAGGATAGAGTAAAGGTGGACGAGTCTCAAATTGCAGTGTGAAGTCTTGACCAGCCAACAGGGGACCCCCATCTCAGACTTCCACAGAAGAATTTAGCATTGGGCAGTAGCCAAGATCTATCCATTCTGCTATGTTCAGTCATTAACAGGGGCTGTCCAGAAAGAGTGTAGCATCAGCACAAATGCTACAAGCGATCCTGAAGTTGCTGCAACTGGAATCTGTCACCTAAATTCCCTCCTTGTAGATTTTCTCTTGAAGGGAAATCTAAGTGACATATCTGTGTGGCTGCACATTCTGTAATATCATAGACTGCATAATATTGTCACTCATTGTTTATCTTTCTTCTTCCTGAAGTGCCTTAAAAATAAACGAAATTTTAAAAATCAGCGATAAATGTAAAAGTATTTGTTAATTTTTGAGATGTGTAGACATTATCTTACTTATCTTCATATTTGCAGGTAAATGTTAAGTAAATGTTTTATAAGTAAATGTGTGCATAAGTTAATGTAAGAGAAAGCAGTGCAGTAATCTTTTATGTTTTACTTCCCAAAGTATTTTCTTTAGTTTTGTGAGAACATCATAAACCATTAAGAAAGTATATTTTCTTCTATGACTTCCCTTTGTATTAATTTCATCTCGCCAGCTAACAGCTATGGAATTTCTTGCAGTAAATGGTAGAGAAGGGACTGCTACAAGTCTTGAGTTGGAACGAAAGCAACAGAATATCAATATTCTTATAATAAGGATATCAAACTCATGTGCATGGGAGTACAATAGCTATTCTAAACCTTCATCTCATTCTTCACTCCATTTGACAGCCTTGATAAGCTCCCATTTCACTGAGAAACTAAAGCCATCTATCAGGTGTGAAATTCAGATCTTCTCAGTGTCCATCATCCATTTGCAAAGCCTCTTAAAGACCACTAGTATAGGAAAAATGGAGAATTATAGGAGTTTCAGATATTAAGCACCTTACCATGTGCCAGTATGGTATCAAGCATAGTACCAAGCACTGCACTGCGCAATTCTCCCCAAGCTCAAATAAGGACATGGATCTCAGGGAGGTTATATGTTAATCCAAAGCCAGATTCTATTTTTAGAGCAAAGATTTGAAGCTGAATTTATTTTACTATCAAACTCATGCATGTTAACCCACAACATCATTAACTCTAGCTTTAAAATTCCTATTTGAAAAAAAATTCTTATTTGATCCCCAAATAAATCTAGTTCAATCAAAAGTAAATCTCTCTTCCATCTTTCTAGAAGATTTTTGTCTAGCACATCAGAGACTTTTGGGAGAATTGGACTGAATATACTTCAGAGGTCACTCTGAAGGCAAAATTGTTTGAATATGACTTGTAAGGCACTATTAAGTAATCTCATTAAGGCTTAGATGTTTTAAGAATAAAAGTAGTTAACTATTCTCTCACAATAATTACCCACTCCTTTCTAATTACTATTAAGAGAGTTAAAAGTTCACTAGATATATTTGATTGAGATCTATTTAGAAAGTTTCACAGGGCACAGGGCACAGGGCATGCTGGTTGGCGCCTGTACTCCCAGCTAGTTGGGAGGCTGAGGTTGGAGGATTGCTTGAGGTCAGGAGGTCGAGACCAGCCTGGGCAATATATTGAGACCCTGTCTCTAAAAAACAAACAAACAAACAAAAATTAATTAGCTAGGTGTGGTGGTATGCACATATAGTCCCAGTTGCTCAAAAGGCTGAGGCAGGAGGATTGCTTGAGCCCAGGAGCTCTGCGCTATAACATACTATGGCCATCAGGTGTCTACACTAAGTTTGGCATCAATATAGTCAGCCTCCAGGAGACGGAGACCACCAGATTGCCTAAGGAGAGGTGAACCAGAGCAGGTCAAAATTCCCATCCTGACCGGTAGTGGGATGGTGCCTGTAAATACTGCTGCACTCTAAAAAAAAAAAAAAAAAAGAAGAAGAAGAAGAAAAAAGACTAAAGACTAAGTTTCAGAGAGCTAACAATGAATTTGATCTATCTTTTACGATGTTGAGGCCGGACACGGTGGCTCACACCTGTAATCACAGCACTTTGGGAGGCCGAGGCAGGTGGATCACCTGGAGCCGGGAGTTCAAGACCAGCCTGCCCAACATGGCAAAACTGTGTCTCTACCAAAAATAGAAAAAATAAAAAAAGATGTTGAGGTGGTCATCCAATAGGAAATCTAATAAAAACCAACCTCTTTATGTTTAGATGATTGCAAAAACAGTATAATGTCAATAAAAAGATCATTAGTGTTTTAGTGATGATGATTAGTGATCGTTATTAATTTATATGTGGTCACTATAATAAAGGGCTCAAATAAGTCCCCAGTTTAAATATACATCATTCAATCTGTTACATTTAGAGTTATGAGCAATGTCAAGTTTAGCAGTAACTTGCTGTTTAGAAAGGCTTATTTAATTAGGCTAAGGCTTTTGAAGAACAGTCATAGATTGCACTCTTAATCCTGTACCCCCATAGGACTTGTTTGAAATTTTTCTCAAATAAATACTTGCTTTAAAGAACCATTTCTCACCCTTGTCCCTTGCAAGGGTGGAAATAAATCCCTTGTATAAACTTGAAACTGCCTAGGGTGATTTTTATGGAAATAACAATGGCAATTCAACAATGGAAGTGAGGGTGGGAGTACAAACTGTTATAAATACATCACTAATAACGTCAGTGTATTTCCCTTGTCTTCCACACAACTATCTCTGGGGAAATGAAAACACTGTTACATGCTCACTTGAATTCCTGTCATTGTGCTTTGTGGATCAGTCTCTCTAGTCTCAGGCTTGCAACCTGTGGCTGAGGTTATCATCTAGCCTGTCACACGGAGCCACCGACATAGAATTGAAATCACTGGAAATGGGATTTTTTTTCTCTTATAATAGAAGAGACAAATGATTCATGAGCTCAGCCACAAATCAGAGTGAACGAAAAACAACTGGATAGTAAGGCAAATCTTAGCTGGAAAACTGGAGATTTCTAAAGGAAACTATATTAAATATAAACCCTTTTGTATAACTGTATTTGATTCAAGCTTCTAAACCACTGAAAGTAATGACATAGCTAGCTTTACACCATGCCATATGCATCCATTCCTTCCATATCTTCTCTGTACCCTTTCCCCCCATTCCCTCTCATCCCTTCACATTCAAGAGAAAAGCTGAAGACAGCAAACCCCACAAGGGGTTTCTATACTATAGAATATAGGTGTGGCTTATCCTGGGAGATTTTGGCTTTTTCTTTAGCTAGGGAGTAACAGGTGTGCAATTTATCTGCACTTCTGAATTTACTTTCTGTGGTGTTTCTACACATATATCACAGTTCAGATACTTGTGACTTTTAAGAGAATCTTATTTTGTAGTTATTCATGCCTAAGACATGAGACAGGATTCATGGCATGGTAAATTTTCAAGGAATACTGAACAATGCCAAACAGTGGCAAAGCCTAATCCTCACATCTGTGTCATATCTGAGTCTGATTCAGATACATGCTTTGTCTCTTCAGATTGTGTTTCTTTTTGGTTTTTCGCATGGCTTAAAGAGTATTTTCTTGAAAACTGGACATAATGTATCACATAATAGGAACTAAGGGAAATAGGCCTTTCGTGTGACATTTTATATTAATCTGTTTAGGAATTTAGCTGGGCTCAATATCTGCTATAGCTGTAGGTGCCAGAGGCTTCCAATTTTTCTAGTGTCCTTATTTTTATGTCCTTTGTTGATTTAAGCCTTCCTAAGTATAATTCCTCAGGGAGACTCTCAGTGTTGCAGCTATGTCAGCTATAAGTCACTGTGAAACTGGAATACAGTTTATGTGGCTTCTGCTCCAGATAAGCAGATATTGGCTAAGACCCTGGATTTGCCTTTCTCTCCAGACTTTGTTGTGACCATTTTCCCTGTGATCTCAGTTCTGTGAAGGGGCCAAGAAAAGCTGTTAATTTTCAGTTTGTTTTACATTTTCTTGTTGTAAGAATGGGAATGATGACTTCCAAGCCATTTACAAAATATTGGTGGACACACCAGAAGTCCATGTCACTGTCTTGGGAATCAGTGAATAGGTTCATTTACTTGTTCAATCAAAAAAAAATCTAAGTGATTGCCCAAAATCTTGCTAGAGTTTTAGTTTAGTTATTGTCTTGGATTTTTTTAGCAATAGCAAGAAAGTTCTGTATATTTTCACAGCTAAAAATAAAATCAGCTGGACCAAAACATAAAATGTACACATGTATACCTCAGTGAAGCCATACATCCTGAAGCTGTCAACATAGGACACTAGTATTGCAGACCCCAGTCATAATCCAACACCTTTCTAACATAAAGGGCATTGAGTTCACAGTAATTCGAAGGTATTTACACAGTCATTCAACAGCTACACCCCCTCCAAGGTTTCCCACTTGGAAACTTCCCTAACAAAACACAATTACCTACCAACTCTTCCATTTCTTTACCCTAGGCATCCATAACAAAATGTTTTACTACTAACTTTAAAATTTTTCTCCCATGTCTAGTTGTTAGGTGAAATTCATCTTAGCTTCTGGGATTGGCTCCTACTCAACATGCAAGCACTAATCCTCTAACATGCAGGTAAACTGGACAACTTGTTGTTCACTGAAATATGCCTTGGAAGCTTTATTCACGCAGCTTCCACTACCTGGAAACACTACTCCCTCCATTCTGCCTTTAGAAATCCTGTTCATTTTTTAAATTAATGATAAGAACTTCACAAATGTACCCAACTCTATGTGAGAGTTTCTATCTTTGAAATATACAACTCTTTATGTATGCCTCTATTATGCATTTACTGTATTCTGCCTTCCGCTGGAATTTATGTGCACCTATTTTTCTCCTCTAGTAAATGACTTCTAATTTATTTTAGGTTGTAACTTATACATGATGCCTATACATGGTAAAAGAAAAAAAAACTTGTCAATATAATGCATGAAGGGAGTAGATTAAGTTTGTGTTGGGAGCAGTGAGTTACTAAAGTTTATTCAATTATATAAACTCAGAGTTGATAGGAATCACACACATTCAAGACAACATATTAGATAGATACATTCAGGGTATAAATGTTACTTATAACCAGGCCTTTACATTAGATTGGTTCAATATTCAAGACCAAGAATCTTCTAACGCACTTTGAGCAATATTCCCCATGGAACATTATTACTCACACTGAGCCTTATTGGCCATCTTTATGTCTGGTCATACAACCTGGTAAAGCTTCCATGAAATCTGTATTTTATCATCCAGAAAAAAACATGGAGTTTGAGATTTTAATGATTTTACTTTACAATTTGTCCTCCAGACTGTTTAAATGTGAAATGAGGCTTAGCACCCCCATGAACTTCTCTATGTAGATTCTGTTAAGTGATCATTTTGCTGGACTATAACTACCTTTAATGTTGAGGCTTTACTTTCCCGGGTTTTCTGAAATTTCCTTTATCTCTCCCAAATTTATTTCAATATAAAAGGAAAGGACTATATTATAGAAATTTAGCAAAGTGCTGGTATCTGTCTTTGTAGGTTGGAATTTTCTAGAAAAATCTATTTACTTATTTAAAAAAAAAAAAGAATATGGCACCTGAACTCAGAAGTGTGGGTATATTTCTGATTGTTGAAGTCAGTAAATACAAAATGTAGGTGAAAAAGTCAATAGAAGAGAAACGAAGATAATGAAGAGGAAGTTGAAGTTTCCATGAGGAAAGGTCAAAAACAATTAGATTTCATAAATCAAGAATGCTAAAAGCTGAAAGGAGGATGAGATAAAAACATATAAAACCATTAAGTTACTGAGTAGAGCATGCATAGCTGAATGACTAGATTTTAAAACAATAAAACTAGGGAATATCTTTCAAAGTTTAGTTGAAATCAGAAGCATTAGTACTTATGGGATGCTTAAACTGGCAAAGTGGCTTCAGTTTGTAAGGCTGCATGACATAATAGGTTAAAGCAGGGTTTCAGTAAAGCAATAGCTAAGTTCTAAGGATTATAAAGAGAGAGATGAAATGCATGAATATATAAGAAACCTCCATCATTGATGGAGATTATCCACAACATTTAGACTTCTTTAATGTCATGGGTTTCAGCAAGAGTTGAGACTCTACGTGAGCATTTAACAGGATGAGATACATAAATTCTAATAGATTCAAGTCTGTCTGTGTACCAGAGATAATTTAGGTAAATCAATTACTATATCCACACAGCACGTATTGCTCTACAGGAAAGAGTTTTATACATTTTCAGGCAAGTTAAATCAAAGAATAGCTTTTATAGAAGGAGACAATAGACTCTGACTGCAACGTAATGACTATAATATGGAGAATTAATTAAGTCAGGAATTGATTTCTACTTTAGACTGATGTTGCCTTAAATGGCAGGCTAAACATTTCTGTCAAAAAGAGAACTTTTACTTTAGTAAAAACAATTTATGATGTATTAGGCAGATCTTTGCAAATACATAATATTCCCTGAACTAATATTATCCATTGCTATAAGTAGAAGGAAGTACTTTAAGAATAATTGAATCTGCTAAGAAAAAGCCTATATAATTTAGAAAACAAATAATAATTGCTTAAGAACAATGTTCTTGAAAACGCTTCCATTCTCTATTTCATTTTTTTCATTGATTTGAATCAGAAGCTTATGAATCATATAGATATTTTTAACTAATAGAAAAAATTATAAATTATGTAGTTTTTATCTAGATGTTAGATATGGGTAAATATAGTTATTTCTAAGGTTGAATAAATTATTGTTTGCATAATGCCAATTGGCCTTTATTTGGTGTAAACGTTGTTATAAATGATTCAAATCGTCTCCCTTATTAATTGGGTGCAATGTGATGCAATCTAAGAAAAGAAGAAATATTACGAAAAGTCTGTTTGGCATATCTGAGAAATATGTATAATCTAGTGGCTAATGTGTGGGCTCTGGATTTAGGTTTCTTGGCTTCGCTTCTGCACAGCTTCATTTCTGTGCAGGCTTAGGCAACATATTTTACCTCTTTCCCTCTAAAATGTTTCATCTGGAACTAACCATCTTTCAGCGTTATTGTAAGGATGAAACGAGATAATACAGAACACCAGAAACAGGGCTTGTTTGTAAACACTTTATAAATGTAAGATATTATTTTTCAAGCTTTTTCCTGTTCATAATATAATACCAAACAATAAGGAAGCACTTTATGAAATGATGTTTAATTTTTTTTTTTCCAAACAAAGCTTTTATTTCAGGGATTGTGCTCAAGTGCAAGGGAGACAGCAGAGGGAAGGCACAAGGATTCAATAGCTGGTTCCCTGAAAAAGGTGGTAGGGATTTTATTTTTGTTTAGGCAAAGCACAAGAATTGACATCAGAGGTAAGCACGTGACAGGCAGAACATGTGCAGGTCAGCATAGCTGGTTGCAGTGGTTAATGATGTTTAAATTTTATAAGACTGCTTAATAATATTGACAAAGCCTTCTATTCTTTCATCTCTCTTCACTGATGTTTATGAATGGTAACAAAATACTAAACTTTTCCTGTAACTCTTTACTCAAAATGGTGCTGTATATAACTCTTGGGATTCTTGACAAGGCTTTTGCTTTATTTAAGCATTAGTTCAACAAATGTTGATTGAGTATTTATTGTGTGCCAAACGGATTCCAAAATGTAAAACAACTGTCCCTATCCTACTGTCCAACTTAGAAAACTTCAATCACCAGCACTCTTCATCCTTTTGAAAAAATGTTAAACCATGGTTCTGTTCCACCTTTCCAATGGCCTATGTCCCCTCATTTAACCCGTTAAGAGAAACTGCCTCATCTATAAAATAGATATGAAGCTGCTGTGAGGAAAATGGGCTAGCAAATAGAGAAGAACCTTGTGAACTTATGAAAGTGATAGTTATTTGATAAATCACTAGAAGAATCTGGTCATTATATAAGTTAAAGAGTAGATGATAGTGCAATACAAACAACTGTGGCTCCTTGTGAACTCTGGTCATTTACATTTATTTTCCTCAGAACAGAGAATAGACAAACCAACCATACTATCTCTTCCCTTCTAGTAAGACTTTTGGAAATAATTATGAGTGTCTATTGGTAGTTAAAAAAAAATTCAATGATTTTCTTAATTTTTATCATACTGAACCTCTGGACTGCTTCTTGAATTTCTTCCCTCCCTTGGCTTCTCTGATTCTTCCCTTTTTTGTTTGATTCTTCCTTCTCAGTCTTTTTACAAGATAGTTTCTGTACTCACTCCATGTACAAATTAATTGTGGATAGCTCCCAAATATGTACCCGTGTCTAAGAACTGTATTATGAGCTTCAGGCTCACATTTCCAATTTTCAACCAGCTATCACACCTAGGTATCTCCCGGCATCATAAATTAAACTAGATCAAAACTGAAATCATCATAGTTTTCCAAAAATTTCTGGGATTCCTGTCTTAATCAATAGTATAAAACATGGATCCATGCCAGAATGGCATCTAGAATCCTGTTCTCATCCCTTTCAGCTCACACACAGAGACCACATCCTGTGAATTCTGAATCATAAATTTATGCTTAACCTCCTTCCATCTCCCCTTCAAATATTCCAAGCCAAAGTCTCTTTATCTTACTCATAGACTGTGGCGATTTTAACCCAACTGCTCTTCGTGCATCATGACCTATACACACACACACACACACACACACACACACACACACACACCCAACTCATCTTTTCCTTGGCTTTGAATGAGATTTTCTGAAGAACTAATCTTTTCATAACACACAGTTTGAGTTCACATGCTTCTCATGCCTAAGAGGTAAACCACAGTCATCTTAAGTTGGTGTCTTAGAGCTTCCTGTTTCTCCACGTCTACTTTGCCAGACTTTTGTACTAAAACTCCATCTTCTAGTTGCCATTCCAGCCATTCTGAGATTAAATTTTCCAGGAAGATGACAAGGTTTTATGTATTTCAAAATTTTATCAAGGCATTCCATTTTTCTGAAATCCCCTATCTCCATTTTTACCTGGAGAACATCTACTCATATTTTACAGCTGAGCCCCATCATCTCCTTCTTTATGGAAAAAAAATTAACTCTTCTCTAGGTTAAATTTAACCATTTCCTCTTTTATGTCTTCCTTCTGTCCTTTTCATACCTTTACCACACACCTCCAATGAATCTCTCTTATAGCAAAGCTCATATCTGATTCCTCCTTGTTCATTCAGCCCCCAGTGCCTAGCATAGCACCTGGAATGCAGTGGTTAATTAATATTATTTGCTTGCACAAATGTATGAATAAGTTAACAAATGAATAACTGTAGTAATAGTGAATACCAACATGGCATGAATTTTATAAAAACATGGGTCTGTACATAATTATTTATTTATTTATTTATTTATTTATTTATTTATTTATTTATTTATTTATGTTGAGACAGAGTCTCACTCCCAGGCTGGAATGCAGTGGTACGATCTCGGCTCACCGCAACTTCCACCTCCCAGGTTCAAGCGAGTCTCCTGCCTCAGTCTCCCGAGTAGCTGGGACTACAGGCATGCACCACAACGCCCAGCTAATTTTTGTATTTTTAGTGGAGACAGAGTTTCACCTTGTTGACCAAGATGGTCTCGATTTCTTGACCTCGTGATTCGCCCACCTCGGCCTCTCAAAGTGCTGGGATTACAGGCATGAGCCACCACGCCCAGCCTGTACATGAGAATTTTAAGTCCAGCATGCTACCATAATAAAAAAAAACCTAAGAAAGAGAATCAGATATTTTTGTTGAGTGCACACAATGTACAAATCCTTTAGCATCATTATCTCATTTAATTTGCAAGCAATTTTTAAGATAGGTATCATGGAACACCTACAACGTGCAAAGCAGTTTTCATTCATGACTTCATTTAATCCTCCCAATGAATTTATGAAGAAGGTGTTATTTTGGAAAATATACAAATGACAACACTGAAACTCAAATTGGAGAATTTTCTAAAGATCAAACAAGTTTAAAGTGCCAAATTTAGGATTCCAACTTATTTCTCTGCTCACCAGAATAAAAGTACCGCAAGTTAAATTTTGAAGTGTAACTTATATGTGATATTCACAGGTGTTTTGAAATGGGCATATGAGTTGCTAGTATCTTAGAATTGCTACAGAAACAAATATTTCCTAAAAAGGATATTTGCAGAGATTTCAAAATAGCCCATGTCATCAACATATCTTAAACATATATAACACAGCACAAGGGAAATTTGCATATTTGAGTGCTTGGCAAAATAGCAAAGTTTGCTTTTTTAATGTGATGTGTTCTTTAGTTGGTCATAACAGATTTATTATAAATGGATGTTCTCCAACAGTCATTTTGCTTCCTGATTTATTCATTCGTTTTAATCTTAGAGGGATTTGAATTGAACTGGAAATGTGTGTAATTAAAACGTTAAAGTTGAGCTCTGTTTAAAATGGGATTGAAAGAAAAACAGCTTTGGCAAACACCCATTATTGAACAGATTCACTTAGTATTTTTGGTCTTGACTATTTATAGTCCTTTTCAAAAAGTATGTCGAGGAAAAGCAGGCAAAGAAGCTGAGTGGACATACACATGCAATTTCAATGTCCAAAATATATGGTTACAAGTGTGAGACTGGAGTTAGATGGACTTGGTCTAAGGTCCCAGACCTGTCTGTCTTACTCATGCTGTAGTCATAGGCACAGGCTTCTCTGAGTCTCAGTATTATTACCATGTTTAACACTATAGAAATAATACCTATTTCACAGGGATTTTGTAAGACTTTAATAAAGTATACATAAATAAATTAAGGGACTGACACATCATTGAGATCTCACTCAATAGATGGAAACCATTTCTACCATTATTGTTTTAATTAATAAATCGTGTTAAATAAACCACAAAGATGGGTATTTCTCATATCTTTTCAACATGTCCCTACATAGATATGTTCTGATAAATTTGATCCAGGGAGAGACACTGAAAAGATTGAAAAAGACATAAAGCTGTCTTTGATGTCCACTTTACTCCAGAGACTTTGAATATCTTTGGTCCCCAATTCTGGTTTCACCCCCTCATATGTGTGCCCTCTTTCATCTTCCTCTTCCAAGGCAGCCAGTGTCTAAAAGATAGGATTTCTCTCTTCTTCACTTTTGGGTCTATTCCTAACCTAGTCTCAACTGGCTCTTTCTTCACTTTTTTTTTTTTAATAATTCACCAACATAATTAAGTCTACGTTGTAAAACCAGATTCAAATATTACTTTGTCTTTTCTTTGTATTATATGAAATAGAATTAAATCTTACAGGAAATAGTTGTATAAACACTAACTTGTGAGCTACTATCTCTTGCTAATGAAAGCTGTAGCTAGTTAGTGGAGTTCTTATTCATGGTTTTTGTACAAATCATAACTATTTTCACTGCTGTGCCTATTGAAAAATGCCCTACTGAAAGTAATTTGATAAAAAGAGGCGTTTTTTGTTTGTTTGTTTGTTTTTTAGCTACACCACTATTTCAATGCTAAGGAAAAATAGGGCTATAGCTGAGCCTCAAAAAAGGCTGGAAGAAGGAACTCAAAGTCAGCAAGAGTGCTTCTCTCCCTCTCTTGGTTAGTTGATTACATTATTCTAATTGTGCACTGATAAGCCCTGGCATTTTTTAGAGGTCACCGATACCTCCTACAAAAAAATGTTTCTCTGATCTACTTTGAAAACAAACAAGCAAAAACAAAACCACCTCAGAGAAGGGCCTTGAGAGGAAAGCTTGGATCAGGTAATTCCCCCACCAATCAGCTAGAGCCAGTAAGGTTGGATCATATCATACAAAAACAGTCTTTGGGAGACTATTTCCAAAGTGTTTCCAAGAGTGTCATTTATAAGCAGGTTTATTCAAACTTTAGAAAAAAAATACATAACTTCTTATAGAAAAGTTACGAAATTTTTCAACAGTGCAAGGAAAGGCAGATTTAGGGGTGTGACTTTAAATAAAAACTCTAATAAAACTGAGCCTTTCCATTAATGTCTTTATTTTTATTTTAGTCTCAACTACGCATGCAACTATTTTGGATGTATTATTGAAAAAATAGAAATCTGGCCTTACACCATGGCTTTAGGAAAACAGGCTGAAATTATCTTAGAAAACAACATGATCATGACATTGGGCAGCAACTGTTTAGATGCTGCTTTTCAAACACAGCATCTGGAGACTGAATTCCTGTTTCTCTTTGGTTTGCAAAAATCATTATTTTGCTGCTAAATATAGACCTATGGATAATACACATTTAGAGTTTGGATCTTTACCTTATAAGGTAAAAGTAGGTGTGGAAGTGTCATAAAATAGATAGTGCTACAAATTCCACTGGCACAAATAACAAGACCCAGCTGTGCATGTTAAACTCCTCAAAGACCAAACTTGAGGCACTGCATGCATTTAGCCAAAACTCTATTTCTGAGAACATCTCAGAGTTGCCAGAAGTTCTATTTTGGCATATCGCAGATATATCAATAAATGCTGAGTTTTACAAATAGCTTGTTGTATGTACTTTTCAAAAGTTAATCAGTTACAGACTCAACATTTCTGACATGATTTCAGTTTCAGGTCTGCACAAACGTGCATCGTTTACGTCTACTGTTGTGGAAGTTCCTACCTGAAACCACAACACTATTGTCTTCTTGAGAACAAACATCCAAAGAATTAAGAAATCAGACATGCTAATATTTGGTTCCATATTATAAATGTTTATTAATATTAAATATAATTTAAGAAGAGGTGTTCTGAAGCAATAGTTAAAACTGATACCATCATGGACCACTTATCTATATAACCCTCTCTGAAAGTAGCTTGTTGGGAACATACTCCATGTATGTAAGTACATTTTAAGAACTTGTTGAAATAAACAAGTCATCTGAATCTATGTAGCTCTGTATGTGATGCAGAATCTGCTGTCTACCAAACTATTTTTTACTGCTTTCAATTTTCTTGGTTTATTTTCAAGTGCTTATTGTTGAATTGTCATAAAGACCGGACCATGTTTCTGCAGACCAGTAAACCAACAACTGAGGCAGTCAGTCCTGCCCCTTTCCTGGTCCTCATATAGTTGATCATCAAGAGAAGGCAATCCAACATAACCACCAATGCCAATAATTGCATAAACTTAGCTTTCAATCAATCCAAAACTACGAGAATTCCATTCGAAGCGTCCACCCTTGCTAAGAAACTTCATCAAGATGAGAACTGATGGCGTTCTCATCTTATTATTTACATTCCAGAAACCAGAATATATTAATAAAAATGATCTCTGACATTTCCTAGATAGTCACTGTATTCCACGCACTATACTGAATGATTTGCAAACATAATAGAATTTAAATCTCACAATGGAGACACTATTCTTATTCTTCCTTTTACCCAGAGGATATACTGAGGTAAAATGATTTGCATAAGGCTTCTCAGGTAGGTAAATGGCCAGGAGTCAGCATTCATGAAGTCCATGCTCTTCTCTTTCCCAGACTCCTTTCCTTGCAAAAGGACATGATTCTTTCCTCTTTCTTGACCAGACGTTTAAGTGGAAGTCTGTTAGCATGAAAATGGTGGAATAGTCACCCACCTTGTACAAATGGGTCTTCAGGGCCTGAACCAGCATCTAACCCTCAGAAGAACTAAGAGAACTGATATTTCATTGCTCTAACATAGACAGATCTTAGTCCCCAGATCTTAATGGTAACTATTAGTCACAGAAGGGGACTAATAGTTCTCTTAGGAAAATAAAGGTCACCTAAGGAAGACATAAGTTACATTATGACATCAAGCTGATGCCAACATAATATTGCAAAATATCAAAGAATATCCTCACATATGTATAGATGGAAAGGTGCATCTACCATAACCAGACCTTATATACTTACCTTTCCTTCTTTTCCCTATGTCCTATAGGTGACTGTTTGGGAAGATAAGGTCCTGTATATTTTGGGCCTCTTATTTGTATGCTATGAGGATTTCTTAATCAAAGCAATTCATGGTTTGAGGCCTAAAATATATTTGCTCATGTCACACAATTGAGACCTTTGCATAATTATTTCTGTTGTCAGTCACTTCCAGAAATCTGTTGTAACAAGCAGCAGAGTGACAAGTACAGGAAATGAATCACTAACCTTTTGACCTTCGTCAACGTCTGTACCTAAAATTTATAGCTGATGCACGTTTAAATAGGACTGTGTTTCTCAACTAAAAATGCCTACTTTGGATGCCACTTCATATTTTGTTAATGGCCTAGAACTTAAGTAAATTTAATCACTATAAAAATTAATTTAAAAGTGGGAGGCTGGAAGATGTTTTTTGTTATTTTCAAATTAAGCATTAGATATATTTTGAGAAATACTTTAGAAATTCTTCTCAAATGATTTGGTGAAAATGTCACTAAGACAATGGCATTTTGTCTTTGCTTCTCATCCCTACAGCAAATTCAGCTTTTCCCTAGAGTAAAGGTAATAATAGCATTGTTCTCAGACTTGATATTCTCTTGACTTCAGAGAAGCTGTGTTATGTCTGGAATTCCAAAGGAAAAAGACCAGTTGTATTTTTCTGGCAAATTCATTGGCATTTATATATTTTAGATTAAATAAATTAAATGTGGTGTTAGGGCTAATTTTAAGCCAAACGCATTGTTGATCCCTCCAGTGGTAAACATTTTCAGGAAAGACATTCGTCTTGAAAACGAAGCTCCTTAAAATATCATATTCTTTAGCTAATTGTACACCAAAATAATAGTATCATGAAAAAAATATATACAAAATATTTGGTAACAATACTGAAACCACCCTGTGATAAACAAAGGGAATGAAATATTTCCTAAGTGTATCTCTTAGTGGAAAATCAAAATCACCAAATATCAGGTTACTTGCTTCTTGATATGAGTGAGTGGTTAATAGTACAGCTTCAAAATATGATGATAATACATTAAAATATGATAGTAAGCCCCCCACTCATATATATAACAAAAGTGATGTCTTACTTATGCCTCCAAATTTTTATGAAAGATTAATCACTTGTCTAATTTGCTTTCATAAAAATGATTAAATATACCTGTATTAGTTTGTTTTCACACTGCTAATAAAGACATATGCAAGACTGGGTAATTTATAAAGTAAAGAGGTTTAATTGATTCACAGATCCACATGGCTAGGGAAGCCTCGCAATCATGGCAGAAGGCAAAGGAGGAGCAAAGTCACTTCGTACAGGCAACAGACAAGAGAGCTTGTGTAGGGGAAGTCCCATTTATAAAACCATCAGATCTCATGAGACTTACTCATTATCACGAGAACAGCATGGGAAAAACCCATCCCCATGATTCAATTACCTCCCACCATTCCCTCCCATGCACATGGGAATTATTATAATTCGTGGTGAGATTTGGGTGGGGACACAGTCAAACGTTATCAATACCTGAGTAATAATAATGCTTTTCTTACAAATATTTGACTCTCACAAGCTATGGATTATTCCTTGTGAATATCTAGGTTAATGAATGGATAAAGATATTGGAAGAACAGAAATTGTGACAGTCTAAATACGTTACGGCTTTTGCTCTGGACAAATTTCATACAAAGCATCCCAGTAATGATAATCATTCACTCACTTTTTCAACTAACTTGGAATTGGAAAAATACAAATATCAGGTTCCTGACCGTCAAATTATCTAAATATCAGGTCTACTTTCTTGGCAAATTGTCAAAAAGTGGAAATTTGTCTTAAATTTGTCATGAGTACCCAACTTTGTTCTAGTTCCTAGACACAGACTTCTTCAACCTCACACCTCCAGATGGGTCAACTTGTACTCTTCTTATGTAATTTCAAGCAAGCCCAGTCACTATGTTAACCTAGAACAAGACAGGATATAGTTCAGTAGTCCAGCCTTCAACCTATTTCAACTTTGGATTCTCTGAACTTACTCAAGCATCCAGATCTAGGACCTGAGGGCTGAATGATCCCACAGTGATGCTTGAATCTTAAAGGCTTCCACTATGAGAAGTAGATAACTAGGTAATTAACAACAACCTCTCCATAGAAGATAGATAGAGATATATTTATCTTATACACTGATATGGGCTCTGTATCCCCACCCAAATCTCATCTTGAATCGTACTCCCATAATTCTCACATGTTGTTGGAGATACCTGGTGGGAAATAATTTGAATCATGGGGGGCAGTTTCCGCCATGTTGTTTTCATGGTAGTAAGTCTCACAAGATCCGATGGTTTTATCACAGGTTTCTGCTTTTGCATATTCCTCATATTCTCTTGCTGCCACCACGTAAGAAGTGTCTTTCACCTCCCGCCCTGATGCTGAGGCTTCCCCAGCCATGTAGAACTTTAAATCCAATTAAACCTCTTTTCCTTCCCAGTCTCGGTATGTCTTTGTCAGCAGCATGAAAACAGACTAATATGGTAAATTGGTAACAGTAGAGTGGGGCATTGATGAAAAAAATACCCAAAAATGTGACGCGACTTTGGAACTGGATAACAGGCAGAGGTGGAAGAGTTTAGAGGGCTCAGAAGAAGACAGGAAAATGTGGGAAACTTTGGAACTTCCTAGAGACTTGCTGAATGGCTTTGACAAAAATGCTGATAGTGATATGAACAATAAGGTCCAGGCTGAGGTGGTCTCAGATGGAGATGAGGAACTTGTTGGGAACTGGAGCAAAGGTGACTCTTGTTATGTTTTAGCAAAGAGACTGGCAGCATTTTGCCCTGCCCAAGAGATATGTGGAACTTGAACTTGAGAGAGGTGATTTAGGGTATCTGGTGGAATAAAATTTCTAAGCAACAAAGCATTCAAAAGGTGACTTGGGTGCTGTTAAAAGCATTCCGTTTTAAAAGTGAAACAAAGCATAAAAGTTTAGAAAATTTGCAGCCTGACAATGCAGTAGAAAAGAAAAACCCATTTTCTTTCTCCTCCATTTGTTGAGGATACATTGAAACCAGCTACAGAAATTGACATAAGTAGCAAGGAGCCTAGCATTAACCCCTACGACCATGGGGAAAATGTTTCTAGGCCATGTCAGAGACCTTCACAGCAACCCCTCCCATCACAGGCTCAGAGGCCCAAGAAGAAAAAGTGGTTTTGTGGGCCAGGCCCAGGGTCCTCATGCTGTGTGCAGTCTAGGGACTTCGTGCCCTGTGTCCCAGCTGCTCCAGCCATGGCTGAAAGGGGCCAACATACAGCTCAGGCTGTGGCTTCAGAAGGTGGAGTTCCCAAGCCTTGGCACCTTCCATGTGGTATTGAGCCTACAGGTGCACAGAAGTAAGGAACTGAGGCTTGGGAATCTTTGCCTAGATTTCAGAAGATGTGTGGAAATGCCCGGATGCCCAGGCAAAAGTTTGCTGCAGGGGAAAGACCCTCATGGAGAATCTCTGCTAGGGCAGTGTGGAAGGGAAATGTGGGGTCGGAGCCCCTACACAGAGTCCCTACTGGGGCACCACCTAGTGGAGCAGTCAGAAGAGGGCCACCGTCCTCCAGACCCCAGAATGGTAGATCTACCAAAATCTTGCACTGTGTGACTGGAAAAGACGCAGACATTCAAAGCCAGCCCATGAAAGCAGCCAGGAGGGAGGCTGTACCCTGCAAAACCACAGGGGCGGAGCTGCCCAAGACCATGGGAACCCACCTTTTGCCTCAGCATGACCCAGATGCGAGATATGGCATCAAAAGAGATCATTTTGGAGTTTTAAGATTTGACTGCCCTTTTGGATTTCAGACTTGCATGGGGCCGGAAGCCCCTTTGTTTTGGTCAATTTCCCCCATTTGGAACGGCTGTGTTTACCCAATGCCTTTACCCCCATTGTATCTGGGATATAACTAGCTTGATTTTGATTTTACAAGCTCATAGGTGGAAGGAACTTGCCTTGTCTCAGATAAGACTTTGGACTGTAAACTTTTGAGTTACTGCTGAAATGAGTGAAGACTTTGGGGGACTGTTGGGAAGGCATGACTGGTTTTGAAATGTGAGGACATGAGATTTGGAGGGGCTAGGGGTGGGATGATATGGTTTGGCCCTGTGTCCCCACCCAAATTTCATCTTGAATTGTACTCCCATTAATTCCCACATGTTGTGGGAAGGACCTGGTGGGAGATAATTTGAATCATGAGGGAGGGTGGTTTCCCCCATACTGTTCATACGGTAGTGAGCAAGTCTCATGAGATCTGATGGTTTTATTACAGGTTTCCACTTTTGCGTCTTCCTCATTTTCTCTTGCCATCACCATGTAAGAAGTGCCTTTCTCCTCCCACCTAGATTCTGAGGCTTCCCCAGTCACGTGTAACTGTAAGTCCAATTAAACCTCCTTTTCTTTCCCAGTCTTGGGTATGTCTTTATCAGCAGTGTGAAAATGGACTAATACATATATATACATACACACACATATATATACATACATATATATATTTTTTAATCTGCTTGAATTTATCAAAGAGATAACAGATAATGAAAAATTATTAGGCCAAGTTCTCAGAGAATTATGAAATTTAGAAAAATAAGTCTGTCATTTTATGGCCACTTTTGCTGTCTGCGGGGATTTATCAGTCTAGTTTTGGGGAGAAGTAGGCTTTTTTCTACACTTGTAGACTTTAAAATATAAACAATATAATTGTTAAATGGTGCAACTGCTACAAAAACTAGTATGGTTGTTCCTCAAAAAATTAAAAAATAGAACTTCCGTACGATTCAGCAATCCCACTTCTGGATATATAGAGAAAAGTATTAAAAGCAGGCTCTTGAAGAGGTATTTGCAGACTCATGATCATGGCAGCACCATTCACAGTAACCAATAGGTGGAAACAGCCCAAACATGCGTGGATGAATGCACAAATAAATGTGGCATATATAAACAGTGGGATATTATTTAGCCTTAAAAAATATAATTTAGCCTGTCATATGCTACACCATTGATAAACCTTGAGGACATTAAGCTAAATAGAACAAGTCAGTCCCAAAAAGTCAAGTACAGTATGACTTCATTTGTATGAGGTTTCTAAAGTAGTCAAATTCATAGAAACAGAAATTAAAATGGTGGTTGCTAGGGATTGGGTGGAGGAAGAAATGGGGAGTTGTTCTTTGTATTAGTCTGTTTTCAGGCTGCTGATAAAGATATATCTGAGATAGGGCAATTTACAAAAGAAAGAAGTTTATTGAACTTACAGCTCCACATAGCTGGGGAGGCCTCACAATCATGGTGGAAGGCAAGGAGGAGCAAGTCACATCTTAGGTGGATGGCAGCAGAGAAAAAAGGAGCTTGTGCAGGACAACTCCCGTTTTTAAAACCATCAGATCTTGTGAGATCCATTCACTATCACGAGAACAGCACAGGAAAGATCTGCCCCCATAATTCAATCATCTCCCACTGGGTCTCTCCCACAATACATGGGAATTATGGAAGATGAGATTTGGGTGGGGACACAGAGCCAAACCATATCATTCTTTAATAGAAAATTTCAAATTTGCAAGACGAAAAAGTTACAGAGATCTGTTATACAACAATATAGATGTACTTAACACTATTGAACTGCACACTTAAAATGGTTAATATGTTAAATTTTATATTACATGTTTTTTACTACATTAAAAGATACTCAAGGAATTAGCCACTTCTTGAATTTTCCATTTCTATATTCTGCCTACCTCTCTGCAGGGTACTTGGCACCTGTTACCTTGGCCATGTCTCCCTCAAATGCCAGCTTTGCATTATCTGCTGCCCTTATAAGAAGTAAGTCTCCTGTGCATTTCCCATGAGATTCTGTGAGTAATTTTATTCGGATAATTCACAACTGATAAAGCCATTTCAGAATCACTGTCTCCACAGATAGCAGTAATTGTTCCCTCTAGCAGGGCCCAAAAGAGAAGAAGCAATTTCCTATGCACGCGTCACTAGGAGAGAAAAGCAAAAATCGCCTTATGAAATTGGCATGACTTTGAAAGCCCCAGATGATCCCTCACTTTGACAAAAGTATGCCAGGACTTTGAGCTGTTTATTTTAGATTGGCCTGAAAGTCAAATTGTTCATCTAACGTATAGTAAATAAACAGTAAAATCATTGCTTCCCTTTACATTTTCATACAAATAGTCCTATTCCCCTACAATTAAATCTCAAAGCATAATCAGAAACTTTTTACAGATTTTGACAGATTTTGATTAAAAGGTGTTTCCATTACCAGAGTTTAATAATTAGCAGAAATGAAATTTAAAATATCTCATCGATTAAGTACAGTTGTTAAAAGCAAAAGAAGGATAAAAAAAAAAAAAGCCTGTTGTGGGGTGGGAATTCTCCTTTTTGGCCTCTCCTAGCACATTCTATTCTGTACTACAAATAACTTTTTGTTTCTTAAAAAAAAAAAAAAAAAAAGTACTTCTCTTTTATTTTATTTACCAGTAAATAGGTAAAGATCCAAATTTCTCTTTCTTTTTGCTTTCTAACCTATTTTGACTATTTCACATCTCTTTGGACACTTCATTCAGGTATCAAAAGAATGGAAACTAGGAAAAGTAAAAATTAAAGAAAATAGAGTCACAGAAAATACATGAGCTCATTATAAATTATATTCCGTATGAAATAACTCCCCAAAGAGTGCCTTACACATGATAAGACTGTGCTGACATACAGTAATGATAGTGTTTTCTCCATTACTGAGTGGCCTAAGAATAATTTAATAAATACAGTGTGCACTGACAAACCAAGAAGGCACAGGTCAGACTACCTTCTTAGACTGGAATTTCTAGTATCTTTTCAAAGCTGCTACAAAAGTTCTGTGAAGAGTTTTAAGGAGTTTGTAGACCAGGTTACACTCATTTTTTGTTTTACTGAGATTGGCGGAAAAAAAATACGTCAAAGAAAGGAATATAGAAATTACTTAAGTTATAAGCAGGAGAGAAAATTATTGTCTTTTAATTAAAGTAGACCATAGCCTAAAATAGCTGAATTATGTTGTTTTTCTCAGAAAGAAAGAGTGTATCCTGTCAGTTTCTCATATTTTCTATAAACAGAAAAGAATTAATGAAGTCTTATTTCTAGTTACATTAAACCTATCAAATTTTAATTACATCAGGGAATGAAGTGTAATTTGGCACCATCAGGCAATCATTGATAACGTTTCAAATCTCAGATTCTGTCATTTAATCACACCTCTAATTTATGAGTGACATTTTAGTTATAGAAGCTGATAAGATGTATCAGATAAGTTGATAAAGCAGAAATAGTGTCTTAATGAGAGTTTTAACAAGAATAGTATCCAAATCTAAAATATTCAAATTTTGCCACTTTTAAAGGATAAATGAATTTTCAAAGAGCCCCTTAGGTATGGGTCACAGGGTTGCAAACATTTGGCAAAGTTCCTCAAGCTGCAGTCAAGCCCTGTCCATTTAACTATACATACAATGTACTTAATTTTAAAAAAATCTTAATCATGGATCCAGATAGCTACAGTCACTTAATAGAAAATAAAATTCAAGAAATAGAAATTCTTGTGCTGTTTGCTATTGATTTTTGCAGTCACGTTAAAACTTTTTTATTCTCTTACTTAAACCACTGTTTGATCATTGAATCTGGTCCCAGAGGAATATGTGGAGAACCAATTGAACCAACTCTTTCTGTGTTTTTCACACATCTTGTCTCTCAGCATTCATGATTTAGAGAGTTCAAGGTAGGTTTTGAAGGGCACATTCATGTCAAGAGGATTACATGAAAGTACTAACTTTTTTGTGTGGCTAACAGGGCTTTTCTTTGTTCAATCACCAGCGGAAAAGGTATATTTTGGGAATGTTCCCCATGGCAAACCTCTTTGAGAAATGAATTCTGAATTGCATTAAATCCTGTCTTCAGGAACTTCTAGATAAAGCATTTAAAGGAGATACTGGGACATTGCCTATCATCAACTTTCTAACTTTGAGAAGTGATCTTAGCCAATCTGGAATTTTGATAGATTTTCTAGATACTTCATAAACGTTTAAAAAAAAGCAACTTTGTAAAAGACTCCACATTTACCTAGGGGGGAAAAAAAAAAAACAACTCTCATAAATGCAAAATTAGTTCACAAGTTTGCTGGTAGGAATTCTTAAAATTTGACACAGTATTTTGCTCATATATAGAAATGAAATTTATATAGTACTTAGCTACTAGTGAATTTATAAATAAAACTTATCAATAACAGATTTTAAGTAATAAGATGAAAAAAACTATATCCATAGCAGTACTGCTCAAGGCATGAGTAATGAAAGTAACAACAACAAAAATTGGCCTAGAATCTGTTTCCACTCTTCTGCACTTTAAGACATTCCTACAGAGGCAGTTTGTCAGTCGGACTGATTTATTGAAGCAAGAAGTAACTTTAATCCTTTTCTTCCATTTTACAAAAGGGGAAACTGACACCCAGTCATTTATGAAAATCAATGAACAATTCTTCACATTTCACATGGCTGTCTTTACATTTTAAGGTGAAATATTTAAGGTTAAACTTCAATTGCATATTACTGATGTCTAGAACACTGTCTCCCAAAAATAAGAAAAAAATATCTGTTTAGGCTTTCTGCAATTACAATAATAAAAAGTATAGTCTGTGTAACCAGATGGACATGCAT
Source organism: Papio anubis (assembly GCF_008728515.1). Classification (NCBI taxonomy): domain Eukaryota; kingdom Metazoa; phylum Chordata; class Mammalia; order Primates; family Cercopithecidae; genus Papio; species Papio anubis. The sequence continues at coordinate 56,347,556 of NC_044990.1, read as the reverse complement.
TCAAATCCTAGTTCCAAATCCTGGTCCCTCAGCTAACTAGCCACATGACCTGAAGTGAATTACTGAGACTCAGTTTCACCACAATAAGGTACTGTGAAAAGGTACCTCATGCAGGTGGTAGACCCTGTAAGGAGCAGCTGATACTGTGTTTTAAATTCCAAATGAGGAATGTGTATATTTACCTTAAAATTGTTTGGCCTTGTTCTTGAACCCAATGACCAGTTAATAAAGTATAATTAAATACTTTAAAATATCATTATCAACTTATAAAAAATATTTCTTAAGCTCATTTTGTGGCAGGTAGTGGGACGGTGCAGAAGGAACATATAACTCATCCAAGTCTCTGTCCTGAAAAAGAAAGTAAGTCACATGAAATCAATAGTGACCCACAGACGTCTCTTATGTGACCAAGTGCTAAGTTGTGGTTAACAGTCCAAAAGTGCTATGAGAAAAGAAAAGAGATAGACCTCAGTGAGGATTAGCGCAGACTTCCAGGACTCAGTGGAGGAAATACGAATGGAGATGGAGACGATGAGAGGGCCAGTGGGGAGTGAGAAAAGTCAGGCCACAGGAGCTGTAGGCATGAACCCAAGAAAGCTTGTATAGGAAGGGCAGATCCAACACTGGGTGGAGTCAGCTAAGCAAAATATTCATATTCCAAAGCTTCCATATAATTCCTTATTCAGACAACATTGTATATTGTTATTTGGCTCAGCAATTGAATGTTGACCTCCTTCTTACGAGACAGGGAGGATAAGGACTGCAATTCAAAATAGCCAGATTTGGAATTAGCACTCACAACCCTAGACCATATTTTTCATTCCTTTAGCATTACTCTGTAACCATGTTCCTAACCGTATTTCACACTTAAAGTTCACCTTTTTAAATAGAAATTGATTTTCTTCTTCCACAGTCCCAGAAAGCATTGCCTAAGAGCCAAAAATCCAAAGTTCTTGTCCCATCTATGCCATTAACTAACATGAAGCAAAAAATGAGCCTCCTGTCTCTGGGCGAAACTCCTCTATGGAACGGGTGCTTCTGGGTTTGAAGTTTCACAGATCCAGTAGGGATTTTGCTGCTTGGAGGACGGCACAGTACTCTCCAGCGCATCTCCAAACCTGACTTTCTGACCTCTTTTATACACTCTCTGGACAAAACTACCAGCCGCTGTTATTTTCCTCTCTGCTGTAAACATGGAGCTCAAGAATGGATAGAAAGACCTTATTGTATTGCTCTGTCTGGTAAATAAATATGTTGAATTTGCATGGCAGCTTTCTGATTATTTTCATGTCTCCGATAAGCATCAAGTCTGTCATAGGTACAGTATAAAAATCCCTGAGATTACCTAACACTGACACTGTGGCAGGAAGAGAGGAGAAGAGCTGTACTAGGGAAAATGAGGATTACTTGTAGTCCTCTCTTAGGGCAGTGAGAGGGCCTGGGAAGAAAAGATCGAGGTGTTCCGTGTTGGGGTTAATGTGGGCTTGAAATGAAACTTCAGAGCAAAATGAAGCAGAGCAAAGAGCAGCGCCCACAAACTAACCTTAAATATCACAGCGGCGGAACATTTACCTGAAAGAAAAGTCACACTTGGCATTAAAAGTTCAATTATCACGTTCAGTGCAGAGCCTTGTTCTAGTCTGGAGCTGCCGGGTGTCACATGGTGCGTGATGACTTGCCCTTGATTTGGGTTCATTTGAAAAGCGTAGAACTCTAACAAATAAACAGCCTTTTGGGACCTGTACCTGGACGACGACTGCCCCCTCCCTCGGGCAGCTACTACTGATGCTGTCCAGGCATCGCCCAAGGGGAAAGGTTGCAGCGGGGTCGGAAGGCGCGGGAGGAGTCTGGCGGTGATTGATGGGGAAGGGATGAATGAATAAAAGTACTTGTCTCTGATGGCAGCAGAGACCCCAGAGGCTACACTGTCTGGCATTCTCTCAGCGTTTCGTCAGAGCCAGACCCGCCTGCAGCTCAAGGGAGGCGTGCTCCTCTCCCAGAGCAGGCTGGAACCCAGCTGGGTTCCGCGTCCCGGGAAGGTGGTCTCCGTTCTTCGCTCTGCATCTGGTTTGTCAGATCCGAGAGGTAAACATTCGGGCTTGGTGTTGAATTAAAAATCATTGATTGAACCTTATCCTGGGGCTTCGGTTTGGCTTACTAGTTTGGGGTTTTAAAAAAATAAAAATAAAGCCTATAGAGAGGGCAAATTAAAATAAGGATGGGTAAAGGAAGGAGCATGAGTGTTTGAAGCCACTTGGAGGGAACAGCGGTTTCCAAGTTCCTGCTGACTTGAGAAGTCTCTGCGAGTTTCCGAATCTCCGGCGCACTCCTGGGCGCGCTGGGGGAGCTGTAGCTCAGCCAGCAGGGAGTAGCGGCTTTCATCCGCCGGGAAGAGTCTTTCGAGTTCAATCGCTGGGTACAGAGGTTCCCCTGCGGGGCAAAATGCAGAGGTTGATACAAGCCCTTGGCCTCTAGGTGCCTTAATTCCGTGGTTCCCACGCACGCTTAACTAAGACGTGTATATATTCCTCCCGGCACATGAAAGAGTTCGGAGCTTTGCCTTGGATCCCCATCACTCCCCCCCCCCCCCCCCACCCGGCACACCCCTTCCAGAACGCCCCGCCCCGCTGCATATTATTTACCCCCTCCTGGCCACGCGGGGGAAGAAAAACAGCGGAGAGGGCATTGGGAAGGAGTTTCGACCAGCGCTGGCGAGTCACGAGGGCCAAGTTCCCCACTGGCGCGGCGCGCAAACTTGAATTACTTTTGCGCGTGAATACTGGCAGAGAGGCTGCGGGCGGTACTAGGGTTTGCAGAGACGTGGCTCCGGCAACTGACCCAAGTGTCCTGTCTTCCTTTCCCTGATTGTCTCCAGGCTCTGAAACTGCGGAGCTGCCACCGGACACCCACTGGAGCAGGCAGCAGCATGCAGCCGCCGCCAAGTCTGTGCGGACGCGCCCTGGTTGCGCTGGTTCTTGCCTGCGGCTTGTCGCGGATCTGGGGAGAGGATAGAGGCTTCCCGCCTGCCAGGGCCACTCCGCTTTTGCAAACCGCAGAGATAATGACGCCACCCACTAAGACCTTATGGCCCAGGGGTTCCAACGCCAGTCTGGCGAGGTCGGTGGCACCTGCTGAGGTGCCTAAAGGAGAGAGGACGGGGGGATCTCCGCCACGCACCATCTCCCCTCCCCCGTGCCAAGGACCCATCGAGATCAAGGAGACTTTCAAATACATCAACACGGTTGTGTCCTGCCTTGTGTTCGTGCTAGGGATCATCGGGAACTCCACACTTCTGAGAATTATCTACAAGAACAAGTGCATGCGAAACGGTCCCAATATCTTGATCGCCAGCTTGGCTCTGGGAGACCTGCTGCACATCGTCATTGACATCCCTATCAATGTCTACAAGGTAAAGGGCGCCTGCTGAAATCATGGTGGGCTTGAGGAAGGGGGCCTGGCTGGAGAAGGGTGATGAGAAAGCTTGTAGAAGGAGCTTCCCTTTAGCTCTCTCTTAAGGCTCAGCCCCTCCTAAAAGTCAGTGATCTTTGGAACCAAATTCCATTTGGTTATGTCCACTCATAAAAGTCGGTAACCATTGGGATAAAATTCCATTCAGGTCTCCAGTAGCCCTCTGCGAAGCTTAGGACAAGTGTAGTCCCCAGTCTAGCAACGTTAGTATCACTTTGGGAACTTGGGACACATGAAGATTTTTCTGGCCTCACCCCAGACCTACTGAATCAGAAACTCTGGAGTGAAGCACAGTAATTTGTATTTTAACAAGCCCTTTATGTAATTATGATGAACTGTAAAGTTTGAGAACCACTAGTTCTGAAGGATCTAGTCCTTAAGTGCACCTAATAGGGTACATCCTCTAGTCAAAAGTGTGTGGTCCCAATGTCAAGAGATGGAGACCATCCTGGCTAACCCGGTGAAACCCCGTCTCTACTAAAAAATACAAAAAAAAAACTAGCCAGGCGAGGTGGCGGGCGCCTGTAATCCCAGCTACTCGGAGGCTGAGGCAGGAGAATGGCGTAAACCCGGGAGGCAGAGCTTGCAGTGAGCTGAGATCCGGCCACAGCACTCCAGCCTGGGCGATAGAGCGAGACTCTGTCTCAAAAAAAAAAAAAAAAAAGTGTGTGGTCCATGGACAGTGAGCGTTAACATTACCTGAGAGTTTGTTAGGAATCCAAGGCTAGCCCAGACTTACTAAGTTAGAATCTGCATCTTAAGATCTTCAGGTGATTCATATGCCCACTAACTTTGGGAAGCACTGTCTTGGAAGACTTTGAAAGTAGCAGATACAAAGTAGGTTTTTAGGAAATAAATGGCCTGGAAGAAAGAGATCCAGACTGGTGAGTAGGAAAAACACCGTTCACCTGCTGTGAGGGACTGTAGCTACTCTGCATTAGACATCTACAGTGGACCAAGGACTGGGTGAGATGTGTTACTTCTGTTATTCCTTCCAGCAGCCCACAAGTAGATATTACATTTAGTTTACAGCTGACTGGTAGGATGCTCAAAGTAAATGAGTGAGAGGTGGAACTAGGGATCAGACTCAAATCTGTCAGGTTCCAAAGTGCAAGCCATATGATGGCACCCCATCAATTATTTCATGGACAAGACCAAGGAGCACTCAAAATCTGTAAGGGTTTCAGTAGTTAACACTATTGTGTGATTACCATGGGCGTCAGCAGAAACACACAAAGAGCCAGGTTGCTCCAGGTTGCTTTGGAACTCCAGACACACCCCGGCACCTCTGGGCCTCAGTTTCCTCAATTCCACAATAAGGCTGCTAGTGCCCACCTACTGAAGTTTTATGGTGTTAAAAAGAAAAAAAAAGCAGCCTAAGTAAAACAGTTGGAAAATTTCAAAGACATATGAAAATATTTAAAACTTTCCCAGCAGCAGCAGCAGCAGCAGCAGCAATAGAAAGTTGCACATAAAAACACAATCACAATGTAAGGAAATGGAATTGTACTTTGCAGATTTGCCTATAGCTAGCCCTGACTTCAGTACTTCAGTACAAGGGTAAAAAAATGGAATGTAAAGTTGGGAAATGTTGTAGGGGATGCTTTGACCTATTGGCAGGAGTAGTTACCATAAGGCATGCCTGTAAATTTCCCTTCATGAATCTCTAAAAATCCTAACCCAATAGCTATATTTTAAGGGGAATTCCAAACATTTCTGAGGCTTAGCAGTGAGAGTGGATTAGGATATAGTTTTCTCTAAAGGGAATCACTCCCGGAAATGGGGGAATCAATTGAAGAAATCCTAAAATCCTGTGTGGCAATTGATTCTGATAAACTGTGAGGATGTACTTGGTTTGAGCTGAAATGGAATCTCTAAATGCAGTCACAACTCCATGAGGGTCAGAAGTGACTCTTTTACTTCTTAAGATGTCCCACAAACTAAATCTTCCCATTCTAATTTGGCAAAGGAATTTCAATTCAATTCATCAAAACTGAATTGAGAATTTTTTCAGTACAAGGTGTTGTGATAAATTTAAAATAAATCTAACAAGATCTCTTCCCAAAGGGAGATTACAATCTAGTTTTGCTAGGTTGGCACAGGATTTTATGAAAGTTCTGTTTGTGGGGTCAGGAAACCCCACATGTCTAGCCCAGTTAGAAACCTTTCTAAATCAGACAGTAGCTGAAGTGCTGTATAGAGGGTGGCATTGAGAACATTTTTTTAGTTTTGATGTATTGCCTCTAGGACAGATAGAAATCAGCTCTTCCAGAACCATCTTCTTTCCTCTGTCTGGTTAAATGAGTATTTGTGATAAACTAGAGAATTTCTGACTCCCCAAGAGGTCACACAGTTTCCTTTTCATTTCAAACTCCCTTATGATTTCCCTAGGAAGTTACATCCTTTTCCCTGAAGCCATCCAGTCTTAACATGACTGTGTTTTTACTTCTGAAATAAGCTAATGAGTCATTACAAATCTGTCCATCCAGTAACTTGTATTGGTCATAAACACATTCATCACATTGCGTTCCATCACTAAGGTCGTCGTTATTGAATCCTACCTTGTGGCCTTAGGTTTAGCTTGAGACACAATATCAGAATAATGGCTACCAGTTATGATGCACCAGGCACTTGGTTTATTTCATTAAATCACTACAACAACCCTGTAGAGGAGGTATCGTTATCATTCCTGCTTTAGATCTAGGGAAAGTACTTGTCAGAGAGGTGAAGAAGTAACTTGCCTAATGTCATACGACTACAAAGTGATGAAACTGGGCCTTCAACCCAGACCATCCAACCCAAGACCCTGCACGAAGCATGCTCAGGCACTGCATTGTCGTCTCCAACCTTGAGTATTGGTTTAGGATCTGATTTGAGAGCATTTGGTGCAAATGGGGCAAATAATACGCTATCTCACAGTAGAATACTTAGTAAACATTTTCAGAAATTAATTTGAGTCAGGATTTCTGTCTCTTGAAACCCCCTTCACCTGGTCTGTAGTGCGTAATATCAGTGGAAGTTATTCTAATGGCTTAATTTATCAAAATATATAATCCAGAACTAGTTAAAAGCCATTTATTTTCCTAAATAATTGTGGCAACATGGTTTTTTAAAAATGCATTTAGAATTTCAGAGTAGTCAGGTATGATCATTCAGAAAAAAGTAATTTAAATGAGTTATGAAGGCTATATTTAATATATCCTAATATGAGAGGCTTGAATCGAAACCAGTGATTTCTAATTTTTCTTGGTGGGGTTTTATCATTCTCTTTGAGAATTCAATATACACAATTTCAGCGGGTTGATGAAACTCTCCAACCCTCCTGTTGGCATACTAAGGGCTCAGAGGCCAAGAAATGTCAATGTGAATCTATTCCATTAATCTGGAGTTTAATAAATACAGAGTTCAGTAAAGTTGGCAAATCACAAAATGTCATAACTTATTGGAAGCTACAGTCTTCAGGCTGTGAAACTGGTGAGACTTTATCTGGAGTTGCTGCAGTGAAAGCTGAAAAGCACTGGGAAGCATGTCTGATCTGCCTGGACTGCCTCAAGGAGCTGGGTCCCTGGAAACTTTTAAGTAGAATCATACCACTCTCACAGGTCTCCTGTGTTATGGGGAAAATCCTGTGTTGAAGGCTAGGGAAGTGTCTGAGGACACTTAGCAAGTTGAGGCTGCTGTAGCACTTCAAACTCATGTAAAAATGCAGAAAATAATAAGCCTTGCTTACCTTTCTCATAGGCACACACTGGGGCTATGCCTACGTTACACAACACCAACCAGATGAACAATGAAAACTTCAAGCATCCAAAGGAGATATTTATTTAAATATATATGTATGTATACATGTACATACATTAAAATGTTAAGTTTTATAAGAATATATAGATATATAAGTAAAAAGATGACTATCACTTGGCACAGGGCATGGCACATAGCAAGCAAATGATAAATGTTTTTAAAATGTGTGTATGTGTGTGTATGTGCGTTTTGAGTATCCTTTGTTTTCCAGCTTTTGTTGTGACAAACACAACTACAAACAACATGTTTGTACATGTGACTTTGCACACATGTGTGACTACATCTAAAGGGTAAATTTTTATAACTAAAATTAGTAAGTGGAAATGTGTGTATTAAGTCAAAATTTTGAAAGATATTGCCATATTGTGCTAGAAAGTTATTCTTGTACTCTTGGTTTCAATCCCTATTTTATATAATATCTCAATATGGATATAAATGCATATTAATGTTTATCTGTAATATGTATATGGGCCACCATGCTTAATATTTACATCGTCTACATATTCACCAGAACCAAAAGCCAGTGCTTGATGTTAGGATGAATTTCTCCTTATTCACAAGCTACTTATGGTGCCCTTCCTATACCTCCTAAAATAAATGGGGTAATCTAGAATTGTTCATATGAGAGCCTGGCGCTCCACTACTAAGTTGCAGAAGCATAGATATCAAAGCTGGGTAAAAAGCGAGACAGCCGGGTGTACTTGTGGATGCTATCAATGTATTTATGTTGTTGTTTGGTTGGTTAGTTGATTTGGGAATGATATTTAACAAAACTTGGTTGTAGGTTAGGGAGAAGTTAAAAATTCTTGAGCAAATAATGAGTTCTTAACTTACTTCTGAATTTTATTAACTCCCTTTGTGTTATATTTACATGGATAACTGAGTTAATGAAGTTAGCTCTCAAATATAGCTTCCTTTATGTGTAAAGAAATTACATTTAAAAACAAACCTGCGTGCAAACTGGTAAGACGAATACCAACATCCACATTAACGAGTTCGGTAAGGATCCAAAGGTGATCAGGTGCCCAGTGGTGATGGAGAGCTAAAAATTAGTGACCCACTGGAGTGCTTCTAGATGGTTTTACAGTTAAGAACTGTAGGCTACTATTAGAGGCAAAGAGGCTGCATTCATAGTTCTGGAAGGCAAAACTGCTGATCTTTAACGTTTAACTAGTTAAGGGTGGGTACATATAACATTAAAATGCTGGTATGTCAAAATGCGGAATTGCTTCACTGAACCCACAAATGAGTTTCGAGTGAAGTGACCTTGGCAGGTAATAGACATTTTCTGCTTGTGACACACTCAGGATTATCTTTCTGAACAAATTTACCTTTTGCACTATCCTATCTTAGACTACTTCTGGTACTTCACAAGTTTATGTATAATTAACTAGTTTTGTAGTTAAAAGTAAAAGTTGATGGAACAACACCAACTTTTGAAGTTATAATTTTCCCATCAGTAAACTGAAGTATATGCATATATTCCAATCAGTAAACTGAAGCATATGCATATATAGCAACACAAGAAGTAAGGGTGTCATTGGGAGAGGAGTCTAATTTCTCCCAATTTAATAACAATGTTCTCATTTCCAGTCAAGTCACTGAAATATTTTAGTAATATTTACAGATATTTTACCGCATAAGCATTCTGAACCAAACGTGGAAACTGTATACCTTTGAGATTTATTTATGCAAAGCAAAATAATTTTTAAGGAGCAACAACTAAGCACATTTAAAGTATTAACTTTTAAAACTTGTTAATGAGGAGTCAGGCTTTTAGCTTGAATGACCTGGAATCAGTTAACAAATACAACAAATACCCTGACACCCATCTAGCATAGTGGCTGCAACTGTCAATACTACACAAATGCTTGCAGACAAATGATGCTACACATAAAACATAAGAGCAGTGGGCTTTTTCCACTCATATTTTTAACAATGTCCAAATGAAAAAAAAAAAAAAAGAAAGCTTGATTCCTTCTGTATTGAAGTATTGGTCATAGTCAGATAACAGGTTGATAGCAGAATTCAAATAAACTGGAAACTCAAGACTTCATATTCCCAGTTCACTGTTTCACATGTTGGTCAGAGATTTCTGTGACAAAATGGTCAGTAAGCACTTGGCCTTGGGCAGTGAAAGTTTCCCTAGGTTCAACTCTATGATATTTCTTGTGTTTGCCTTTGATCTGCCACTTGGTCACTCCATAAATCCAAGCCCCTATGAATGTCAAGGTAAGGTTTTCTTTCAGTATGGTAAGGCTTATCTATCAAAAGATTTACATTTCTCTTTTGCTCATTTAAAATGAGTCTTTCAACATTGAAATATTTCCATAGTTGTACAAAAGGATAACATAGCCAAGACCCTGCTGTCTCCAGGCCAGGGAGCCATGTTCTTCAATTCACAAAGAAAACCATATAAGGATATCTCTGTGTAGCTAATATGCTATAGTTGATTATTTTTAGAGAAACATGCCAAATGCTAATAAATGATTAAGTTCTTTAAAGGGTGTTGACAGATAAAGCCTGAGCTGAAATAAGATTCAAGATGTAATTTATGATGTGAAACATTCTCTTTCAGAACTTTGCACAGTTAAAAAGAGGTTGGTTATGTTTGGGAGATAGCTGGTTGTGGTGTATGGGTACACAACTTCTCTAATTTTAGACTTTTTATTATTTCCAATGCTTTTATTTTAGAGTTATTTATCATTCCCTGTAAAGCCTCTGGTGAAAATGTAAAGGAACAAGAAAACGGCCAAAATATGGTGGTGGATGGGAGAGAGGGAAAGAGAGAGGAGAAAGGGTGAAGGGAGAAGATAGAAGAGGATCATTCTTGAATCAGAAATTTATTAACAAAATTGATTGAAGCATTTCTCAAGCAAGTCTCCCCTTTTGAGGCTCAAAACTGCACTCATGCCTGCTGACCTGTGTCTTTTCTCTACTTCTCTCTTCTTCAGTTTCATTGTAGTTTCTGGAAAGGAGGAAAACTATCCTCAGAATGTTTACACTGTACGCTGTCTTCTTCCCGCTCGCTCAGTGTTTTCAGACTATTTTAATGGGCTTTCAGATTCCATAGTAATCAGACATTTTCTGATCATAGCTTATTAGTCTCCCCTAAGATATTCCACAGATAGAATTAGGCTTAGGTATGGCATGAAGTTACTTAATAGGGTTTGTTGAATTCATGTAGTTTGCAAGTCTCGTTCTGAGCCAGGAGGCGCTCAGGTTCTCATTCTTCAGTTTCTTCAGATGTCATCAGTGATAAGTCAACTAATAATAGACCAGGTTTGTGAGAGGGGTTTGTTATTTCTCTTAGTTGGATCTTTTCAAAATATGTAATATGTCGGTGAAAGTTTTAAAGCTCAAACTTTGGATATATTTTTAAATTTAGATAATAAAAGAGTACAATCAATTTCTTTCCTGGCCTGTTACAGACTTAGAAATAAATTTCTGGTAGGAAAATATATTTGAGGTAAATTTCAATTTCTCTTAAGAAATATTTTTAAAAATTGTTTTCTCTCTCTTTTCTCTTAGAGATTTTGTTTCAAGAACTTTAATTCATTTTCATAAGCCATTGTTCTATTTCAACATGTTATAGGAATCTTTCCAGAGCTTTGAAAAGGCCTCTGTTTTGTGGATGTGTGTGAAATAGATTCCCATGGACAGAACTGTTGCCTTGCACAACTCTAGGGGGCACTGTTCATATTGTAATCTATTGAGATGGCACCCCTGGGGGATAAGCTAACATTATTTCTGACCCACATATTTCTAACTCACATAGCCTAATCTTTAAGTGATTAAGTACATTTTGATGGATGCAGGGTAGAACTTGTAATTTGTATTTGTCCTTCAGGGCACAGGTGCACTGTATGTCAAGAAAAAGAAAATTCCATCCACTTGATCAGCATATTGACTCCAAATTCAAAGTTTACTTTGAACTATTTCTCTATGTACCAATACAGAAAGAGTTCTGTCATGCAAGTCCTTGAATGAAGGTGCCCTATCTCATTAAAACTCTAGTTCAAACACAGAAAAAACTCTTAACTACTACAGGAAACAGAGATAAAAACAGAATACACCCTTTCCTAGAGTTGGCAAATGCAGCCATTCCATTATTTTCCTTTTTTGACTCTTATTATGAAAACATTTATATAATGCCAGTCGTTTAAAAGAAACGTTCACAATTTATCACAGGATGGAATAGACTGCAGTCTGGCAAAGTAACCTTGGTTGTCCTCTTAATTACACCACTCACTCATCCTCTAAAACAATCATCTCTAATAATGTCCGTATGTTTACTGCATCTACTTCCACGAAACTTACAATCCCCTCCACAACTAAAGCTCTTCATAGAATCCCATTACATAGTGAGAAACAGTAGGTTCTGTTTTATATCAGGCATTGCCTTGACAAGTTTTGAATAGGAGAGAGAGGGTGGGAGAGGAATGTTTGTTGTTACCTTTTCCGGCCTGCATGGAAGAGCGGAACTCCAACGACAGTACAGCCCACCCTCAAGCCTCAATTCTAGAGTTTCTGACTCTATGTGCCAAGAAGACCTGATCATCAGGACTAGAAAATATAAATAGTAAATATACAGTCATGTCAATTGTCTAAAGAATATATGTAGAATACGAGAACTGAAAGACGCATGGCAAATGTTTTGTCATAGATGATTTCTGCCTTATGATCAAATTCATTCATTCACTCATCCGTTCATCGTTACTTAACAAGCATTGAATGAGTGACCACTATGTGCCAAGCACTGTGCTAGGCATTATAAATGTTTTAGGATATTCTGAAACAAATAAACAGTTAAAGCTCAGTGTATACTTGTAATTTAATAAAATAGAAAAAGAAAATGCTATGTATGTTTAATGAGGCGAGTGAACATTTGCTTGTGCAAGATGGTTAACTTTAGCATTTCCTGACTTTATGGGGCTTGACTCCTCCTGGCATTAATAGGGGTGTGTGTTAACAGGATTTTTTTTCTTCATTTATTATCTCAAGTATGTGATTTTTAATTAAAAAGAGAAATGAAAAATGTAAATCCCCCAGTTGGAGAGATTTTTTAGGATCCACTTCACAAAATCCTCAAATAAATAAAGAATATTTATTTCCTATTCATGCTATTTATCCTTTTAGACATTTTTTAAACTATAATATAAAAATGACTTTATAATGTAGTAGAAAAATTTATTTGGATTCTCTTGCCTTGTGTCTTTCTCAAGCAGTTGTTCCTATGTAAAGTTATAAAATTATGATCTTTCTTGAGTAGAAATCTTTTAGCCAGTATGGTCACCTCTTTTTTCAATCTAATGTTTATTTATTTCTGTTTATCATCCAAAATAAATGTTCTAGAGAAGCAATATAAGCCTTAGGGTAAAATGGGTCAGCACAAACATAGGCTATCATTTTGTCAAATGGACTCCACATTGCCAGCAGGACTGAACACTAACAACAGCTATTCAGTTAGATGAGACATCACGACATGAAAAGCAGTGCCAGTTATGTGAGTATTTGCCAACTGGCTCGTATTTGATAGATGTTAGGCAACATACATTCAACTTAATTTTAAACAGGATTTAAAATTTTAATTTATGTGAAAGGGACATAGTGTCAATATTGAACTCCAAACACCCTTTTTGCGATCAGAGAGACGCCTTTTGATTACATGTTTGAATTGTCTTCACTGTTCAGACCTTGCCCTTAAGTTATCTAATTTAATGGGGTAAAGTCCAAAGAAAAAACTAAAAATAGGGAATAAGGAATGTGTTATTGCTGGGTTTAAAGTTAGAGTTGCTTCCTCTTGCAATAAAGTGAATCCATTTCCTTTTCAGTGGGGAAAGCTGTATCGTTAGACTTCAGATTATAGATGTTAGATGTTGTTATTTTTCCCAAAGAATGATGAAGAAATGAATGTCTAAGAATCATACCCATATCTAAGAACAATCTCTCACCAAATTGTAAAGATGTCATCTTGGTTGAGAGTGAATTTTTTTTTTTTTTTTTTTGGCAAAGCTTCATAGTTTTTCCCCACCTGGGACGTTTTTTGCATTAAACAAGTGGATACCTTTATATTTTAGATAAGTTTCAAGCAATAGCTTGCCTAAAGACTTTCTTGCTAGAGGCCATTAATATGACAGAGATGAACATCAATACTGGGCATGGTTTCTGTCACAGAGTATCAGCCTTTGCTGGGTCTCCACAAAGCCTTCTGATCAGTGAGGCAGAAGGTAAGCTTTTTAGATGAAGAGCATTTAGAGTCTTGCCAAAGCCATTCTTCTCACTACAAAATAATGGAAGCAACAGTGATGCTTTTCCCACATCTTCTGTGGCCTTCCAGAACCAATAGCATCCAGTTCTGAATTGAAAGCACGAAATGCAAGCTGATAAAGGTTAATGCTCTCTCTCTTTTTTTTTTTTTTTGCAGTCTCTTTCCCTTCAAAAGTGTAGACTAGAAAACTGTAATCTCTCCGTGGTGATTACGTTTCTGACTATCTGTCTGTTGAGCTTGAAGAGCATTGTTACAATTTTCAGTTTGTGTTTCCCTGTTTTCTGTGATAGCTTGGGTCAGAGGTTGGGCTGCAGGCCTCCAGTGGTATGAAGAGCAGTAATCCAATTTCTAGGCTGAGCCAAAAACAATGGAAACCTCAAAACATGGCCTGGATTCAGTGCAGAGCTCATTTTCATCGGCCAGACTTCTTTTCCTTCAGTGGTCTGGATGCTCATTCATCTTGATTCTTCTGATAGCGGTACCTACAGGATAACAATATTACCATATTTGGAACTAATTTAAGACAGAATAGAATATTTTAAAATATCCAAATGTTTGGACATTATTTGAATAAAATAACTAGGGGCATTAGTCAGGGTTCTCCAGAGAAACAGAACCAGTGGGATAGATAGATGGAGGGATAGGTAGATAGGTAGGTAAGTAGTCAGACAGACGGATAAATAGATAATGAGGAATCAGTTTATGAGATTATAGAGGCTGAGAAGTCCCATAATCGGCCATCTGCAAGCTGCAAATGTAGGAAAGCCAGCGGTGTAATTCAATCCAAGTCCAAAGGCCTGAGAAACCAGTCTGTGGGCCAGAGGAGATGAAATGAGACATTCCAGATAGGCAGGAAGAAAAAGGGGCAAATTCCTTCTGCCTCTGCCTTTTGTTCTATTCAGACCCTCAGCAGATTGGATAATGCCCACACACCTAGGGTAAGGCAGTCTGCTGTACTGAGTCCACAAATTCATATACTAATTTCTTCCAGACACATCCTCACAGACACACCCAGAAATAATGTTTAATCGAGCAACCTGTGGCTGGTCAAGTTAACACATAAAGTTAACCATCGCACTAGGTGAGCAGAAGATTTTGCTCTGCACCTAGATATTTTACCATGATTTGACACATAGCTATAGGTTTAAAAAATAATATTTGATTTAATTCTAAACTTTTGTTGTACAATCACCTCCTTCAAAACACTGTCGGGCAGGTATTATAGTGGTTGTAAGCATAGGCTCTAGACCATCTGAGTTCAAATGTGGATCTATTACTTACTTAAGTGAGCAACCAATTGCAAGCATATTGGTTTCCTAATGAAGAGTAACAAATTACCCTACAATTTAGTGGCTTAAAACAGTAAATATTTTTTAAATCACATTGTGTCTTTGGTTTGGCAATTAAGGAGTGGCTTAGCTGGGTGGCCCTGGCTCAGGGTCTCTCAAGAAGGTACACTCAAAATCCTGGCTGGAACTGCAGTCGTCCAAGTTTGACTAAAGCTGGAGGATCCTCTTATTCACAGACCTGGCAAATTAGTGCTTGATGTTTTCAAGAGGCCTTGGTTCTTTGCCATTTGGCTTCCCCACAGAGGTGCTTGAGTGTCCTCATGACATGGCAGCTGGCCTCTCCCAGAATAAGTGACCCAAGAGAGAGAAAGCCAGTTCTTTAGGAACTAGTCTCAGACATCACACATCATCACTTTTGTCACATTGTATGCATTAAAAGCAAATCACTAAGTCCAATCCACATTCAAAGGCAGGGAAATCAGGCTTCATGTTTTGAAGGCAGAAGTAATCAATAGTAGAATATTGTCTGAATAAGTTATACCTGGCTGGTTCTAGCACAATCCTTGTAACCAGTTGGATAATTTTTATTCTTATTTCTAAGGGTAATTGGCAGTTCTTTTAAAGCTACATGAGTTCAAAGCTGGTTCAGACCTGTGGTGCACCAAGTCTCCCCCATTTCAGTAAATGACTTCACCATGCACGGGATAAACCTCTGTGAGTGTCCTGACTCCTCACATCAATTGTCCAACCCATCAGCAAGTCCTGCTAGCTAGCCCTACCCTTAAAATGAATACAGGCTATAACCCACTCTCCTCAGCCTCGGGGCACACAGGGTCCAGCTCACCACTAGTTCTCATCAGTGCTTCCTTTCTTGGCCCTACATTCTATTCTACACTGGGCAGCACAGTGATCTCTTGAAAAATATGTTAGATCATACCATTTCCCTTCTCCAAACCTTGCAATGAATTCCCTCAGAAAAGCACTTAAATTGTTCCCTCTACAACTTCATTTTCCATGCATTTGGTCTGGGTCACTCTTCTCCAGCTTTAGTAGCTAGTAGCCTCATTGCTGTACCTCCAGTTCACCAGGCTTATTTTGACCTCAGGGCATTTGCACATGCTCTTCGCATGGCTTACTGTCTTATTTCAGTCAAGTCCCTCTCCAAATGTTGTCTCTTCAAGGTGACCTTACTGAGAAGCTTATCAAGAAAACACCTTAGCCGGGCACGGTGGCTCAAGCCTGTAATCCCAGCACTTTGGGAGGCCAAGACGGGCAGATCATGAGGTCAGGAGATCGAGACCATCCTGGCTAACACGGTGAAACCCCGTCTCTACTAAAAAAAATACAAAAAACTAGCCGGGCAAGGTGGCGGGCGCCTGTAGTCCCAGCTACTCAGGAGGCTGAGGCAGGAGAATGGCGTAAACCCAGGAGGTGGAGCTTGCAGTGAGCTGAGATCCGGCCACTGCACTCGAGCCTGGGTGACAGAGCGAGACTCCGTCTCAAAAAGAAAAAAAAAAGAAAACACCTCCAATCCCACCCTCAGTCAATATGATCACAGCCTCTGTTTAACATCATTTTAAGTATGTGTGTGTTTTTTGTCTGCCTCCCTCACTAGACTGTAAACTCCATGTGAGCAGAAGTGCTCAGAATAGTGTCTGACATATAGTGAATGCTCAATAAATATTTATTGAATGAATAACTGAACAAGCATAATTAATAAGTCAGTTGATTAACCCAGAAGTCACAAGATGGAGACTATGATGGCTCACCGATGTATTTTGATAATATAATGTTATCTGAGAGGTTTTTTAAAAAAAATATGAATTGAACTTTAATAAATTATGAGATTCATATAAAAATTCCAATCTGGGTTCTTTGAAAAATCAAGAGATTTTTAGGCCGGGCGCGGTGGCTCAAGCCTGTAATCCCAGCACTTTGGGAGGCCGAGATGGGCGGATCACGAGGTCAGGAGATCGAGACCATCCTGGCTAACACGGTGAAACCCCGTCTCTACTAAAAAAAAAAAAAAAATACAAAAAAAAACTAGCCGGGCAAAGTGGCGGGTGCCTGTAGTCCCAGCTACTCGGGAGGCTGA
Source organism: Papio anubis (assembly GCF_008728515.1). Lineage (NCBI taxonomy): Eukaryota > Metazoa > Chordata > Mammalia > Primates > Cercopithecidae > Papio > Papio anubis. The sequence goes on along the minus strand of NC_044990.1, from coordinate 56,330,632 downwards.
GGCAGGAGAATGGCGTGAACCCGGGAGGCGGAACTTGCAGTGAGCTGAGATCCGGCCATTGCACTCCAGCCTGGGCGGCAGAGCGAGACTCCGTCTCAAAAAAAAAAAAAAAAAAAAAAAGAAAAATCAAGAGATTTTTGTATTTGGGGTCCCTTAGAAAAAAGTGTGTGATATCTATTGGCTGCTGCTCCTTTCAGACAAAGTTTACCCCAGACCCCACCCCACTCCCTATCATCTTCCTGACACCAATGACTTTCTGAGACCTGGCACCCTCCACTTCTCTGTGTTACCTGCCTGGCTCTGTAGGTCTTCAGGATCCTACATTAAGCATATATGATAAGTCTGCCAACTTCTGTCCCACATGTCTGTGTAAGTTTTGATATCTAATTTAGAAATGAAATTGGTCCTATGTTGAATCTCCAAGTCAAATTTATTATGAGACACACATTTTAGCCTTTGACGTCATTCTAGTTATAGAACAATCAACTCAGCTTGACAAACTCAGTAGAGTCTTCACTACTAGTGAAAGGATGGAAAGACTCCATTGTGTCTCAAAATAATTTTCACTTTTGGAAGGTTGTTTTTCAAAATATTTTTAAGACCCATGGATTTGAAATACTATTCTTTATTTTCAAAACCACATGAACATTTGATCCAGATGTTTACCTAAAGTGATTCATTTACCAGTGTGGGACACACCACATCGCCCTAAGAAAGAAAATAACCACATTTAATAATAGATGGTTGCGTAGTCTACAATCAGATAAAGAGGAATATATATGTGTATATATATACACACTGTATATATATTACATACTGTGTGTGTGTGTGTGTGTGTGTGTGTATATAAAGTAGCAATAACTATGTCTTCTTGCTCCTTATATAGCCAGTCGTTGTTATATTTTAGAGTCTATGAATCAAGCACTGTTAATATTAAACATCTGCTATGCATTAGGCACTGGTCTAGGCAGTTGTGGAGCTCATAGTCTGTCTTACACTCCAGGGATCCAGACAGAAAAAAAAACTAAGCAAACAAATAAGTTAATGTGATATGCCACAGGAATTGATAGACTATGGATAAAAAGGAAAAGAGAGTAGGGAGATAGGGATGCCTGACCAGTTATGGTATCTAATAGTGTGATCAAGGTAAGTCATGTTGAAAAGATGAAATTTGAGCAAGACCTGAAGGAGATAAGGGGCTTAACCAGGTGAATCTGTGGGGAAAGAGCCTTCTAAGATAAGGAAGGACCTAGAGTGAAAGCCCTAAGTAGAAATATGCCTGGGCTGTTCAAGCAACTGCATAGCTACTCCAACTGAATGACTGTTCAGTTAGGTAAACTGACTGCAGTGAAGAACAAGTGCATGAATGCACATGTTGTTCTGCATAGAGTACTACTTCAATAGGGAAGTCTGGTCTCCTCAGCTAAGGACTATTTATAAATCAATTTTAATTAACCCATATTTTGCTTTGGCCATGACCTGGGCATTTCAGACTCTATGACAGTATACAGGTTCAATTTTCAGGAGGAACCTAAGAGATTGGCCTAAGTTTGCTCTGATGAGGTGAGCTGAACTCTAAGCTACTATATACGCATGATGACTTCTTATAAGCTGGCTGCATTTTCATCAATCCCAACACACTTTCCTGTACCACACATATGTCGAACAATGATGCTTTTCAAAGAAGTAGTCCATGAGAAAAAGAATGACAACCAGAATTTATCCTACTCTGCATGTTAATTATGCTCCACTAAGTGATACAATTCAGAGGGCATCTTATGAAACCCCCTAACAGAGCTTCATGTCTCCTCAATGCAGCTGCTGGCAGAGGACTGGCCATTTGGAGCTGAGATGTGTAAGCTGGTACCTTTCATACAGAAAGCCTCCGTGGGAATCACTGTGCTGAGTCTATGTGCTCTGAGTATTGACAGGTAGAAGCTTCTATTTAAGCCAAGAATATTCTGAATGCTATACTATTGTTTTGCATGTTACTTAGAAAATAAGCTGTGCAATTCAATAAAACTAAGGTATGCCAGCTTAAAATACAATTCTATTTTTATCTCCAGATATCGAGCTGTTGCTTCTTGGAGTAGAATTAAAGGAATTGGGGTTCCAAAATGGACAGCAGTAGAAATTGTTTTGATTTGGGTGGTCTCTGTGGTTCTGGCTGTCCCTGAAGCCATAGGTTTTGATATGATTACGATGGACTACAAAGGAAGTTATCTGCGAATCTGCTTGCTTCATCCTGTTCAGAAGACAGCTTTCATGCAGGTAAATTTTACTTTTTTTAATTTTCCTTTCTGCTCTTGCCTTATAACTATTTAGCTATTTTTCTCGTGTTTCCCACTCCTTGGGAAACTGTTGATTTATGACTGTCCTCGGCATAAATTAAGAGTGTAGATCCAAGCACTGTGGGGTTAATGGTGACCAATGACTCAAGAGGCAAGAAGGTAGATCACTACTTCTCTAAGAATCCCCTTGCTCTCAGTGGCATGGATAAACTAAGTTCACATGAAAGAATTGATGTCAATTTATAGCTTTTCTACCCAAAGCCATGTTAGAAGTAAAATGCTTGGTGCCACAAAGTGAAAATAGCACTCAGGCAAAAGGTTTCTCAGCAAGGCAATTTACTTCTATAGAAGGGTGCGTCTCACAATGGAGCAATGGTGAAAGCATATCAGACAGGGGAGTGGGATGGGGTGTTATCCCTGATGCAGCTAGTTCCTACTGCTGCATCTTTCCCCTTTATGTAAGGTTGGACCGCACAGTCTAAGTTAATTCCAGTTGGCTATTTTAAAGAGAGCAGGGATACGAGCTGGAGTGGTGGGATGAGTAGTTTCAGCGGAAGGATGGTTACAGAGCAGGTGACTAAGGATGACTAAGGAAAGAGCAGGTGATAGAGGCTAGGAGGGGGTTGTTTACTGAAACTAGGGGCAAGGAGATGTAAAGAACGAGGGAGTTAAACTTTAAAATGCAGAACAAAGAACAGGGAAGCTGAACACACTGATGTATTGGTTCTCTGAAGAGGAATTTACTGTATCCTACAGTCCCATTAGGACTGACAGCTACTACGTAATCTGCACAAGATAGCATAGTAGTTGTCAGAGGAGTGTATGGTCCAGCAAATATTCAGATAGAAGTCACCCTGATATGGATGGAGTCTGAATGGAAAGACTCCCCTCTCTTTGTCTTTGATGCCAAAGAGAAAGCTGTCATTGCAAGAAACTCTTCATCCTGGTCATTTATTAAAGAACATTTGATTTGGGAATAGAAAAAGAATTATGATGCTGGTTTCCAGAAGATAGATCCTGAGTGTAAAAGGCTCTTCCAAACAGAATGAGTTAAGAGGCATTAATGCAAAGGGGGCTGGCCTAACTACTCCCAATAATTGTTTTCTATTGTATACACAAGGAGACTAAATAAAACTTTATGAACTGTATATATACAGGAAAAAAAAGTGCCGACTGGGTTACATAAATTCCTCTCCAACACAGATATATCTAAAGCAATATGAAAACGATAACAGAGAAGAAAAAGAATAAGAGATATGACATAAGTCAAAAGCAGCTTTTATCTTTTTGCGAGGTTAGATTTATATGTTACTGAGCTAAATGGTTAACCTAGACCTTTTCATATCTGTTTTCCCCATTAAACAAACTTGCTAAAAAGTGAGAACTTCATCTAAACACCAAGTTATCTTTACATACTTAGGTGTTACATTTCACACAAAGAATACTCTGAGGATAACTTTCTTATGTGAAGACAAAACATTGAATTACCAAATATTTCAAATTTTGCCTAACTACTTAAGTTTTTGTGCATGCTTATAACACATTGTCTTAGAGAACTGACATGTTTTTGGGAAAATTTGGGTTTTATTTAACATGACTATTTATTTGTTCAGTAAGTGTGGCCTGAAAGATTCTGCACCGTATATATAAACTGGATCTAATTTAGAAGATACTCATTCCCTGCTGAATTTTTTTTAAATTTAACATTTGTTATATAATATTTTCTTACAGAGGAGTATTAATCATAAAAATTCTCTCATCCCCCTAGTTTTACAAGACAGCAAAAGATTGGTGGCTATTCAGTTTCTATTTCTGCTTGCCATTGGCCATCACTGCATTTTTTTATACCCTGATGACCTGTGAAATGTTGAGAAAGAAAAGTGGCATGCAGATTGCTTTAAATGATCACCTAAAGCAGGTAAGAAAATACAAATATTTGATAACTCATGATTGAAATTATAATTATGAATATGAAAATGATGATGATGATGATAAACTAACATTATTATATACCAGAGCATATTTCCTTTTTCTTGCTTCTGGTAGTTTTAAATAGACAAAGAATATTTTTATATTATTTATTTAGAGATATTCTATATAATCTAAAATGATCTAGGGAGAATCTGAACTTTTTAAAGATGAATCTCTAGTCACTTCGGTTCCACTTCACATTAACTATTCCATATAAAGCTCAGTGTCCTGAGTTTTTGCATATGCCGCTGACTTTTTGTAGACAATATTAAGTGTTTCAGAAGAGAGAATGCTATAAATATAATGAGCCATCTTTTAAGGGTCAAACTATGGATTTATTTCAGAGACGGGAAGTGGCCAAAACCGTCTTTTGCCTGGTCCTTGTCTTTGCCCTCTGCTGGCTTCCCCTTCACCTCAGCAGGATTCTGAAGCTCACTCTTTATAATCAGAATGATCCCAATAGATGTGAACTTTTGAGGTAAGAAAGGCAAACTAGAAATGGTTTTGTAAACAAATGCCACTCAGAAGTGTTTCCATCAATCTGTTTTATAGGCAGAAAGAGAAACTACCATTTTTATAACCCTTAGGAAGCCAGGGAGGTTGCCAATTTTTATCTGAGGTCCTGTTGAGAGGGACAGGGAAGGGGAGGTATGAAGAACACTGGGGACAGAGAATCAGAGTTGTCAAGATGATGAGTGAGTGCCAAGGTAGAAAATGTCAGGTCCAATTCTCCAACACGATTTCTAAATTATTTCTTTTCAGCCAGCTTCAGTACTTCCAAATGAGATTTTATTTTAAAAGAGAAGAATTGGGCCTGGGAAGAAGAAATGGAGGAAAGTCAGTAGAGATGCTAGAGTTAGAGGGAGACAGAGACAGAGACAGGCAGAGAATCATTATTATCAAAGACGAGTGATAAATTTAGAACGATGGTATATTGGTATTTTTTTCATTACAAAAGCACAGAAGTCTACAATGAATACATGTTCAGAACAGCATATTTTTCAGACACATTTTGGGTTATTTTGTTGCAGCTTTCTGTTGGTATTGGACTATATTGGCATCAACATGGCCTCACTGAATTCCTGCATTAACCCAATTGCTCTGTATTTGGTGAGCAAAAGATTCAAAAACTGCTTTAAGGTAAGAGACTATCCCAAAATAAAAAGCTCTTTGTAATATGGCTCAAATATAAGCTTTCAAAACTATTAATATATCTATCCAGACAGATTTAGTAAATTATTTTATAGTTTCCCTTTTATTACATCATGGATGATTTTTTTAAATACGACTTTTGCTTATAAATCACTAAAATTAATTTTTGCCTATAAATCCTCGTCAACCACTCCCTACTGCCTCAGCCAATCAGTTACACTCATGGAATTGTTAACCAAAAAGTAATAAAAATTACATGCATTGATGTCTGATAGGCATCACATAATAAAATAAGGGCTAAACATGAATTAAAGACACTGTTCCCTGTTTTTGGTAGAGTCTGAACTTCGCAGCTGCAATTATTATTGTAACTAAATTAATTCCTTTTTTACATGGACTATGAGAATAATAAGGTAAACAAAAAAATAGTTTAGGTTTTACCTCTTTCTACCTTTTTTGTATAACAGTGATGTGCTGTTCAATGTGCAATACATATAATTCCTTCTTCAGCTACTTGCATTTTATCATCCTTCTATTCATTCACTCCTTCAACAATCTAACATGAAATAAAATATCCCCTCCCCTAATACGAAAATCATCCATTTGTCCATGGTATTTCAAGCTGAGAACGTAGCTCCCGTGTAAACACTAAGTCAGCCTATATCATTCTTCGCCCACTCATAACTCAAATTTTAGAGCTGGAAGAGAACTTCCGTCAGTATCAACACCTTCGTTTTATAGAATATAAAATCGTGGCCTTCCCATTTTCTTTTACATATAGAATGAACAGAAGACAAACAGAATGAACAAAATTTTATATTTAAAAAATTTCAAGAAAAAAATTGGATGAAGAAAACTGAGATGCTTTTGTACTATATAACCTTATTGTTTAACAATATTGAAAAGAGACATGAGAATACATGGCTGAAAAAATAGGAAAGCAGTATTAAATTAATTGACATGAAAAGATATTTATGTCACTGTCAAGTGAGAAAAAGCAGGTTAAATCTCCTCAGCAAAGTGGCTTAGAATAACTTGGGATGAGATGTGTGTGAAAGTATCTACAAGGTTATGGAGTATACATATAGTACAGTCTCACTAAAATATACTCACATTCTCAAGCACATGCACATATACATGTGTATAATTTATTTATTTCATGTATGTGCACATATTTCTGTTTTCATGGGGAAAAGTCTTGAATTATATGTTTATCAAATATTAAGAATATTTATCAAGTAACCAAGAGTAAATATCAATTAAAAGTGGCTTTCTCTTGATGAGAAATCTTAACTATGTAGTTTTTTTCTTCTCTGCATGTTTTAGTCTAAAATTATCATATGCTAATTCTGTGAGTATATTCTTTTAAGAGGGAAAATAAAAGAGCACCGAAAGACAGGGCCCAAGAACTCCTAATTATGCAAAGAAAGTCAGAACCCTGGAGAGGAGGAAGAGTTGAGAAAGGTGACTGATGTTAACATATAATGAGTTACTTTGTTTTGTACAGTCATGCTTATGCTGCTGGTGCCAGTCATTTGAAGAAAAACAGTCCTTGGAGGAAAAGCAGTCGTGCTTAAAGTTCAAAGCTAATGATCACGGATATGACAACTTCCGTTCCAGTAATAAATACAGCTCATCTTGAAAGAAGAACTATTCACTGTATTTCATTTTCTTTATATTGGACCGAAGTCATTAAAACAAAATGAAACATTTGTCAAAACAAAACAAAAAACTATGTATTTGCACAGCACACTATTAAAATATTAAGTGTAATTATTTTAACACTCATAGCTACATATGACATTTTATGAGCTGTTTACAGCATGGAAAGAAAATCAGTGGGAATTAAGAAAGCCTCATTGTGAAAGCACTTACTTTTTTATGGTTAGCACTTCAACATAGCTCTTAATAACTTCCAGGATATTCACACAACCCTTAGGCTTAAAAATGAGCTCACTCGGAATTTCTATTTAAGAGATTTATTTTTAAATCAATGTGAATCTGATACAAAGGAAGAGTAAGTCACTGTAAAACAGAACTTTTAAATGAAGCTTAAATTACCCAATTTGAAATTTTAAAATCCTTTAAAAGAACTTTTTAATTAATATTTTCACACTGCTGATCAGACTGTAATTAGATGCAAATGAGAGAGTAGTTTAGTTGCTGTATTTTTTGGACACTAGAAACATTTAAATGATCAGGAGGGAGTAACTGAAAGAACAAGGCTGTTTTTGAAAATCATTACACTCCTTTCACTAGAAGCCCAAACCTCAGCATTCTGCAATATGTAACCAACATGTTACAAACAAGCAGCATGTAACAAACTGGCACATGTGTCAGCCAAATCTAAAATATAATACTTTTAAAAAGAAAATTATTACACCCTTTACATTCAGATAAGATCAAACCTCACAAAGAGAAATAGAATGTTTGAAAGGCTGCCCCAAAAGACTTCTTTGAATCTGCCATTCACACAGCCTGTGAAGAAAATACTATCTACAAATTTTTCAGGATTATTAAAATCTTCTTCTTTCACTATTGTAGCTTAAACTCTGTTTGGTTTTGTCATCCGTAAATACTTAGCTACATACACTGCATGTAGACGATTAAACGAGGGCGGGCCCTGTGTTCATAGTTTTACAATGGAGAGATGCCAGTGACCTCATAATAGAGACTGTGAACTGCCTGGTGCGATGTCCACATGACAAGGGGGCAGGTAGCACCCTCTCTCACCCATGCTGTAGTTAAAATGGTTTCTAGCATATGTATAATGCTGTAGTTAAAACACTGTTTTGCAAAATCATACAGATTAGTACATTTAATGGCTACCTGTAAAGCTTATTACTAGTTTTTGTATTATTTTTGTAAATAGCCAATAGAAAAGTGTGCTTGACGTGGTGCTTTTCTTTCACTTAGAGGCAAAACTGCTTTTTGAGACTGTAAGAACCTCTTAGCTTTGTGCGTTCCTGCCTAATTTTTAAATCTTCTAAGCAAAGTGCCTTAGAATAGCTTGGGATGAGATGTGTGTGAAAGTATGTACAAGAGAAAACGGAAGAGAGAGGAAATGAGGTGGGGTGAGAGGAAACTCATGGGGACAGATTCCCATTCTTAGCCTAACGTTCGTCATTGCCTCGTCACATCAATGCAAAAGGTCCTGATTTTGTTCCAGCAAAACACAGTGCAATGTTCTCAGAGTGACTTTAGAAATAAATTGGGCCCAAGAGCTTTAACTCGGTCTTAAAATATGCCCAAATTTTTACTTTTTTTTTCTTTTAGTAAACTGGGCCACATGTTGGAAATAAGCTAGTAATGTTGTTTTCTGTCAATATCGAATGTGATGGTGCAGTAAACCAAAACCCAACAATGTGGCCAGAAAGAAAGAGCAATAATGATTAATTCACATGCCATGTGGATTCTATTTATAAATCACCCACAAACTTGTTTTTTAATTTCATCCCAATCATTTTTTCAGAGGCCTGTTATCATAGAAGACATTTTAGACTTGCAATTTTAAATTAACTTTGAATCACTAATATTTTCACAGTTTATTAATATATTTTTATTTCTATTTAAATTTTAGATTATTTTTATTACCATGTACTGAATTTTTATATCCTGATACCCTTTCCTTCTCCATGTCAGTATCATGTTCTGTAATTATCTTACCAAATTTTGAAACTGCACACAAAAAGCATACTTGCATTATTTATAATAAAATTGCATTCAGTGGCTTTTTAAAAAAATGTTTGATTCAAAATTTTAACATACTGATAAGTAAGAAACAATAATAATTTCTTTACATACTCAAAACCAAGATAGAAAAAGGTGCTATTATTTAACTTCAAAACATGTTTCCTAGTATTAAGAACTTTAATATAGCAACAGACAAAATTATTGTTAACATGAATGTTACAGCTCAGAAGATTTATAAAAGATTTTAACCTATTTTCTCCCTTATTATCCACTGCTAATGTGGATATATGTTCAAACACCTTTTAGTATTGATAGCTTACATATGGCCAAAGGAATACAGTTTATAGTGAAACATGGGTATACTGTAGCTAACTTTATAAAACTGTAATATAACAATGTAAAAAATTATATACCTGGGGGGATTTTTTGGTTGCTTAAAGTGGCTATAGTCACTGATTTTTTTATTATGTAAGCAAAACCAATAAACTTTAGGTTGTGTTTTTTTAACAACTAGCTTATTTTTCATTGTACAGGCACTAATTCATTAAATACTAATTGACTGTTTAAAGGAAATATAAATGTGACAAGTGGACACTATTTATGTTAAATATACAATCATCAAGGAAGTATGAAGTTATTCAATTAAAATGCCACATTTCTGGTCTCTGGACTGGACTGTGTGTTTCATTGTTGTGAAGAAACAGATATACAGACATTCAACTTCCCAAGGTTGATTTTCTGGGTAATAGTTTCCACTGGCCTGTTGGGTCTTCCTTTCTTTGGTTCCCTGCCTTTGGAGCACTTCATTGTTTCATCATTATTGTACCTCAGCAAAGGCAAAAGGTTAAAATGAGGTTTAGGGATTGCTCATTGCATTTCAAAAGCTTCTTTGGAGTGTTTTCTATGTGAAAGATGGGATGAAGTTCATAAAATGCAAGGTCCCTACTTAATAAGAAACAGTGATGATAAATTTAATACGAGGCAAAATGAAATGAGCACTAAATAACTACATACTGATCGCTGCAGAAGTTCACCTGTCTGTGTCTCTCAGCATGTAATCTCTTTCTCCACCCAACAAAAATAATCCAGAATTAGCAATTGCTTTTTTTTCCCAGATAGTTAGGTCAAACCCAGCCTAGTATTCCAGAGTTTGCTATCATTTACCCCTGACCTTTCCTGGATTTCAGCTGCCTAATTTTAGCTGGCACTTCAAAATACGAATGTTCTAAATCCCAGGGGCCATGTGAGAAGTACAGAAAAGGATAACATAGGAAATACTCTCCTGAAGCAGTTGCCAAAAAGAGCCCTTGTTTTCTTGAACAGTTAGTTGTTAAGCAATAATAATAATGCCACCACAATTTATTGTAGTAAAAGTAGGCAGAATAAATATAATTTACATACGTCAAAGAAAACCAAGAGATATGCAGCTGTAAGATGTAGAAGTCCAGAAATCCAAAAATTGTAGAGGCCAAGCTTATAGAAAGCAGTGACTCTGGTGTGACTGACTGACTGGCAAACATTATTAGTCAGTCCTTGAAATGACGCACATTTAAAAATCAAAAGATTGAATAAGTATAATTAAATTTGGAAGTCCTGTTGAACACTTCCAGGATTCAAGACTCACTGGAGCAGAGGGAATAACCCTATCATGTTAGAAAGGAAGTATGTATGATCAGAAAAACACCCAAAGTCCAATAAATGTGATATCCTTGATTATGTCTGCAATTTAGTTGACCTCAAGCAAGTCAGTTAATATCTCAGAGCCTGTTTAATTATCTATTAAATATAAATATTAATATATCTACTAATTCTTACATCCAATCAATACATGTTAGTATATGTACTATATAATTTTAGTTTACCCGCCAATGTGGGCAAACTCTCACAACCCCTCTCCAGCATGCTACGGGTCAACCCTTCACCTGAACTGGCCACGTTCCTTTACTACTTTCACATTTCTTGGAATGATAGTAATTTTTCCAGTAATGTCATTAAACCCTTGTTCGCTTAGCAAACTTCCTTTAAGGCTCAACTCAAGTACCATCTTCTTGGATGAGTTCTCCTAAACTCTGGGATTCTTACTATGGACATATCTCTATTTGGGTATCTAAAACATATTAACTCCCTTTGTTTGTTTCTGTGTCTATCTTCTCTATTAGATTGTGAGTTCCCAGATGGCAAGAGCGATGCCTTTTACTTATTTGTATACTTACACATTGGTGGGTAAACTATAGTTATATAGGTGTTTGCTCTTTACCATGGGCTAGTGTTTCTCAAGTGTCTGAAGACCATATGTCACAGAGTCATTTTGAATGGTTTATTAAAAATGCGAATTCCTGGCTCCCAACTCTGAACTATATAATCGGAACTCCCAGGATGGATGGGGCCCAGAAATATTTACTTTAACGAATACTTCAAGTAGCCCTTATGCACCTAAAATTGGAGAAGCGCTGCCATATAGATGTTTGCAAAACATTGAGTATTTTCAACAAGCAGTCACAGGATTAAGTTCTGCTTGCCTAAGACTGCTTTGAAAACAGCATGTAACATGGGCTGAAGGACTACAAGACAGAAAGCAGACAGACTGGATAAACAGCTACCACAATTAACAGGTGAAAAGATGCAGCTCTGAGAGAGGAAAGTGTGCAGGCCGGGCTGTAGAAACAGGGCAGATCTGAAAGGGCGGAGTCAGCAGGGCATACTGGCCAGATGTGAGAGAGGAAGCTCAGTTAAGAGGTTTCTGGTTAGAATGGCCATTAACCTAGACCAGGGGTCAGGAAACTATGGCCAGAGGGCCAAATCCAGCCTGCCGGTCTGTTTTTGTAAATAAAATCCTATTGGAATGCAGTCAGACCCATTTGCTTATGTATTGATTAAGCTTGCCTTCCACGATAACAGCATAGTTGAATAGTTAACAGAAACATACAAATGGCCTAAAATATTTACTATCTGGCCTTTCCAGAAAAATATTGCTGACCCCTGATTTAAATAAGCAATATTAAAGAAAAAGAGAGGCAGCAATTGAGTTGAAAGAGAAGAGAGTTCTGGAGATGTAATGAATTCCATTTGGAAAATAACGACTTAAGATATCATGGAGCATACACAGAGAAAATTAGGAGCATCTCTGGGTTAAAGACACAAACTTGTTTATTATGGTTTTGAGATGCTAATTAAAGAAGGGGGTGAATAGCAATACTAGAGGAGAAGTCAAAGAGTAGAAAAAAAGGAAAGAAGAGACGGACAGTAAACTGTTAGAGGTCCCAAATGCAAGAAGACTGGGCAGAGAAGAGAAATGTAGAAAAGACTGAAAGGAACGAAGAAAACTGGTGTCGTGAAAGTCGAGAGGAAGGGGAGGTCAAGACAAAGGAGTAGGCTTAGAATCTGAGCAAAATGAACAGAAATGGGATCTTTGTAACTAATAATCTGAAAACCACATCAGAGACCTCATCTAAAGCAGTTTGTGTGTATGCATGTTGTGTGTGTGTGTGTGTGTGCGCGCGAGAGAGAGAGAGAAAGAGAAAGACAATATATCTCTGTTTTCTTATTTCCTGTTCATATATATATATACACACACACATATATATATTACATATATATATATCACATATTATGTAACTTTAGCAGTAGAGAAGGATTAGTGGTTGAAGATAGTGGATTAAACATATATGTGTTTTTCCTCATCCTTCTTCTAAAATTGCACTAAAATGACAAAAAAAATTAAATACATAAACCCACAAGGACAGAGATGAAAGAGATGACACCAGCCAACTAGAAATGTTAACAAAATTGTGTAAGATGAAAACCAGATAGATGGACAACTTATTCAGATTTTTGCTTTCTCTACTGAATGTCTTTCCGAGAAGCAAGGAGGCTGACATGGTTCACAACCCAGACCTGCCTCAGGAAGGGAGGCAGCAGTTTCCTTGGAAGGGAAGACAAGGGACTGAAGTAAGGCCAAAAATGAAAGAACTGATTCTAAGTCTAACAGATCCTGGCATCCATAACTTCTCTATATGATCAGTATTGTTGAAAGACAGACTTATTTTCTGAAGAGGTTGTGCCAGATTTTCTCTGGACTTTGGACTTCATCATGGCAAGAACAGCTGAAGGTGGAAATGTGGACCCTATCTGCAATAAAAAAGATTTAGCAAAGAATTGCTCATAAACAGTGAGATCTTTAGCCCACATCTCTTTTAGCAGCGACCAGCAGCCTTATATGTCCCAGCAAGAGAATGGAGATTCTGTTCTGAAAAAATAACCTGCCCCAGGGAAAAAAAAAAACCCACAAATATCAACATCAGAGTGCGAAGGGTTCTCACTGAAATGGGCTATGTTCTTGCTCCTTTCTGCCCATGTACGTAGAATTTCCAAGTGTCCTCTTTGTGCCACATTTTGAAATATGAATGAGTAGGCAAAAACCAGTAGACCTTTTAGGAAATACAGAGCAATAAGAAACAAGAAGCAAAGCCCGTGTGATGTATGAACAAAAGGAACATTCAGAGATCGAGAAAGTGCTCTTGGAAACTGAAAATATGCTAGGAAAAATAAAACACAGTAAAAGAGTTTCAACAGTCAAAGTTGAGAAAAGTAAAATATGAAGTTACTCTGCCAAAGTGTGTTTCCACAAAACTAAGGAAGAAAATGAAGGAATCCAGGCAACAGGTGAATCCAACACAGGAAATACTCAAAAGCTATTCCCAAGGTGATAGAGGGGAAAGAAACCTAGCCTGTCTATGAAACCATCAGTCAATCAGTCTTGTTAAAAGCAGAAGAGCAGAGGAAGGGCATCTCCAAGGAAACATACAACATATGGGAGTTTGTAATCCCATGAAAGCATCTGAGGATAAATGAATGACAGCTACATAAAAAAGCAAGCAAACAAGAAGAAATTAGACAATTGTTAATCTCCCCCAAAATTCTTGCTTATATAGAAAAAAATATATAATCATAGTTATATAGCTTGGATATGAGCAAATTCACCTTGTCTAAATAAACACTGAAAATTGTTTTAAACAAAACCATGACATAAATAAATTGAAAGAAAAAGTAGAAGGAAAGGGTGCTTGATAGTTATGGCTTAAGAAAGTCACATCTTAATTTTTAACAGTAAAAATCTAACATTCACTTTGGGAAACAAATGAGGAGCATCTAGGAAACTTGAAGATGCTAATCCTATGATTAAAAACATTCCACTTATAGAGAAACCACTTGTATTACCAGGATATAGACATCAAAATAGTCATAGAAGCATTGTTTCATCCCAAAATGAAAACAATTCACATTCCATCAGCTATAGTTTAAATAACTAAATTTTGTGGTATATCCCTACAATGGAACACTCTTCAACAGGTTTCTTGACCTCAGCACTATTGACATTTTGGCCCAGAAAACTGCTTGTTTTGGGGGTTATCCTATATTTGATAGGATGGTAGGATGCTAGTAACATCCCTGACCCCAACCAGTAGGCACCAGTATTGTTCCCCTCTCCCCAGGTGTGACAACCACAATGTTTCTAGACATTGTCAAATGTCTCCTAGGGCAGAGCTGCTCCCATTGAGAACTACAGCACTACTGTATGAGCCCATTAATATAAAGTTCAAAATCTGGCAAAACCAAGCTCTATTTTACAGAGATGCATACATAGTAGATTTAAAAATTCAGCAAAGGAAGGCAAGGAAATTTATTATACAAATAAAGATAATTGTTAATTCTTGAGAGATAGAGGACAGTTGTGATTTAGAAGAGATGTATGGGGATCTTTTGGCCTTGGAGCAGTGATTATGATGTTGATGATGTTATTAATTTATAAGTTTATTCTTCATGTAAATGTACATGTTAATGTGTAATACAGTTATATGTGTAAAGTGTAATTCAGTTATAATATGTGTAATGTTATATGTGTAATGTGTAATAATATTACACATATAATATGTGTAATGTGTAGTAATATTACACATATAATATGTGTAATGTGTAGTAATATTACACATATAATATGTGTAATGTGTAGTAATATTACACATATAATATGTGTAATGTTATCTGTGTAATGTGTAATATAGTTATATGTGTAATGTTAATGTGTAATACAGTTATAATACATATGTTTTATAAATAAAATTTTATAATTATTTTTAAGTATACATGTCTTATGTCCTTTTCTGTATGTGTTATGTGTCAAAATTTTGAAAGTAAAAAATTAAGCATATAAGTAAGATCTAATTGAAAAACAAAAAGTAGCAGTATAAACAAATTATTTAGAAATGTGATGAGACATGCCTGCAAAAGCTAGTGGGGTAGAAGAATAAGAAATTATTGTTTTAGGAGTGTAGAATTCACAAGAGCTAAAAGGGGGGACAGGGAGCTGTTATTATTCCATATGAGCATTGTTGCAGTCCATGAAGTACATATATTAGTTTAATAAATGAAATAAATTATTTTTTAAAGTGGAATAGTGGTCGAGTGGGGTATGTGGGCACATTTCATGGATCATGAGCTCTGTGGCTATATTTAAGCTAGATAGTTTATGCTGCTTATCAATCATAATGGTGTTGATTATATTCTGCATGTCTGGATTCTTTTGGGTTGGCAAAAGTGTCAATAGGCTATTTTACTAAATGACCAATATAGAAGCATGTTGTGGTGTTTACTAAAGATGTATTGTGCAAACAAATCTCAAAAAGGATTTTAAAACTATATTACTTTCAATATAATAAAGAAGCAAATTAAAATGCTTCACTAAATTAATTATTGAAAGTTTAAAGTTCTGGCAAAATCAGAAGAAACATGGGAGAAAAAGAAAACACAGATGGGTAGTTGAAATTGAGTTTCATTTCATCACGTAGCAGGTGGTACTAGAAAAATTATTTTTTCAAAAAGGGTGAAACATAAGTGTAATCAATAATAATTAGGCACCATTATCCTGGCACACTTTCAGACCAGGATATTTTTAATTATTCCAATTGCTTAACCTGACATTTTGGTCATGTTTGGAAACTCGTTGTATAAGTACATATTAAAAGATGGTGGAGAAAACCAAGTTATAAATCTGAGATTAAGTAGCACTTCATTTTTTCCTTTCAGCAGACCAGAAATAATCAATCACACAACATGGAGTTTGGTAAGAACTCTGATAGGAAAAGCACAGAGTCTCTTGGAATCTGTGGCACTTAAGAAAGCCTTCTTAGGGTAAGTGACATTTCACCTGGAGGCTAGAGTGAGTAAGTTGGCCAATGGGGAGGACAAAAACAGAGAAATATTTCCCAGGAGAGGCGACAGCATGCACATAACCCAGAGATGAGAAAGAACATGACTTCCGAAAATGGTGTGTGTGTGTGTGTGTGTTCAACATAAGCAAAGATAAACAAAGTCAGAAGGATCTTATATACTGAGGTAAGAGGTTCAGATTTGATCTGGGTAGTGATGGGGGAGACACTAAAGGCTTTTAATCTAGGGATGTGCATTTAGAAAGATCACCATACATGCACTGGAGACAATGGAGGAGAACAAATTCCAAGGAGTTCTAGAAATCCATTAAAAGGCCATAGGCGATTTAGGTGAGAGATACTGTGCAATAGATTAGGGTAATATCCTAGTAATGGAAAGATGTAGCTGGATTAAAAAGATGTTAGAAGGTAAATCAATAGGACCTAGTGATAAATTAAAAGTGGGGGTAAAACAGGAAAGAGTCAATGATGCATTCGAGATTTCTGGCATGGGTGACGCTACTCACTGGGGGGGAAAATCACAAGGAAAAGTCAACCTGTAATTACTGTGAAAGGTATGTGTGTCAGGAGTGAGGGGAAAACATGCATTTCACTTGGCACATCTTACACTTCTGGGACTTGGAAAACATTTGTCTTTTTTTAATACATATGAATCTTGAGAGAGTTTACATACTGATGGAGATAAACTACCCGAAAGAGAGGTTGAAGAGGCAAAAGAAAGGAGACATTTGAGAGATATTTCAGAGAAGAAAGCCCTGACAAAGTTTGAGGAAGTGGGATTGTAGTCATAGAAGGAGAGACTGGGTTTAAATAGGAGGGAAGAGAGAGATAACTCTATCCTCATATAAACAACTGTCTAGATTAATCTTGGTTTCAGACTCCGTTTTCTAGTTTGCAGCTTCTAAAAATTTATTGATACATGTAATCATGTATTTCCAAAATACATTTTGAAGTACTGAAATAAGTAATATTTAAGTTATTACTTGTATAGAATGGCTTTCTTACACATAATAAATTATATTATGAACAACAACGACTATACTGAGATTACTATAAAAAGAAGTTACTTGGCCGGGCGCGGTGGCTCAAGCCTGTAATCCCAGCACTTTGGGAGGCCGAGACGGGCGGATCACGAGGTCAGGAGATCAAGACCATCCTGGCTAACACGGTGAAACCCCGTCTCTACTAAAAAACACACACAAAAAAAACTAGCCGGGCGAGGTGGCGG